>NC_136605.1:18991280-19141280 GCF_910589615.1 Taurulus bubalis
CAATGTTGGAGGAAGCAAGTGACCGATAGTGAAGATACTTGATATTGTGATTGCTTTGTTGGCATCTGGATGAAACGACTGAAAACAAAATCAACTGCCGGGACTCAAAACTTACTTTAGGCAGATGTTTCTTTCCTTTTTCTTCTGTTCAGCTAAAACTAATTTATGTCGGTTCTCTCAAGTAAGATTACTAAGACTCAAGATTTTGAATCATAGTGTTTTATTATGTTTATCTTTGCAGATAATAAAGATCCGAGCAGATCCACTTTAAGACTATACAGTATGTTTGGTGGTCAGTGTTTGGGCAGGAAAACCCCCACAGAGTTTTGAAAGTTGTCTTTAAATTATTGTTCTTGAATGCACCATTCTAGCATACTATCATAATTTTGACATTTCTAAAAATATGTCAAAATGATCCTGCAAACCCAAAGATCCACTTGTTTCCCTGAGCTCTCAGCCACATCTCTCACCGTCTTCATCGGCAAATCGTATTGGACGCATTCGAAAATGTTTGTTTTGGTGTCTATTTTTGTGGGCCACACAAATAGATCCTCTGTCTGGAAAAAACAGCAATATGATCACTTTACTTGCTTTTAGTGTCCGTGTGAAGTGTACTGTGAGTTTATGTTTTAAAATCCACCTCATCAAATATTCATTCGATGTTTTCGTTTTCAGAGAACTGCTGGAAGAGAGCGGGCTCACGGTGGATGTTCTGGAGAAGGTCGGGAACATCAAATTTGAATTTGTGGGTGACCCGCAGCTGCTCGACGTCCATGTTTTCAGAACCGACGCCTATAACGGAGAACCAACCGAGTCAGAAGGTTGCATTATTATTTCTATCGCACCACACTGAACTGTGAGGGAAGGCGGTCGCGTTCAATTATAATTGCAGCATCATTTTCTTGAAAATTGATGATAAATATTATGGATAAGTGAAGCTAGAAAAGTTTTTTAAAACACAACAGAAGTGCCATTTCATACCATGACACCAAAAATCAGAAGAACTCCACATTGTTGTTAAACATAACTTCAAGTTACTGACGTGTGAAGAAAAAACTAAACATGTGATTATGCAGGAAAATTATCTTTTCACTTTTGGTTCCCCTTAATCGTGACTTCCTTTTTTTTTATCTCCAAGATTGTCCTTTAAAGTTAAGATACTGAGGCCGTCTGAGAATTGAAACAGTTTTCGGTTCAACTTTATAAAACCAAATTGAGAGCGCATTAGTTCTGAGGAAGAATCTTTGAGCGTAAGCTCTCAGGGTTAAGTTTTAAAAGACTGTATCTACAGGAAAGAAGCGGCCCTGCGCTGAAGGAATGCAGTGATCTGTGTTTCCTGAGAGTTTAGTCGAGGTCAGATGGGTGAAGTGTAGCGGCACACTGCGAAGTGCAGCACTCGAGTCTGGAGGTCAAGAGAAGTCAAACAACACGGGTTGAGGAGATGAGTGCAGAGGAAAGCAAGTGTGCTGAAGTTGGAGAAAAGAAAGAATGTGGAGGTGGGTTTGGGACTCCGGAAAGGTTCGTCCCTCAAAAGGCTGAAGTTCTACCCAGAACCATTAGCTTCTGAACAACCTCGAAATGTTTTTTTTTGTGAATATAGGTTTCATTAGGAACCCTTTTTCATCCAAAGAACCACTTTTGGAAGAAATGATTCAAGCATTGTTGAAAGCACAATCCAGCCTTCAACCCCTTAAAGCTGGGATCGTGAACCATGGTTGTTGTGGGTTCAGCCCTGCTTGAGGAAACCCTTTGGTATAGAAAAGGGTGTCAATAATTCCCCCTGGGTGGGTTCTGGATTCCTGGAACAGGTCGTTGGTAGATGATGAAATGTTTAATTTTGAGGTCTACTTATTTTCGTCCTCTATTGTTTTCTAGAAATGCGGCCTCAGTGGTTCGAATGTGACCAAATTCCCTTCAGTCAAATGTGGGCCGACGACATCCTGTGGTTCCCGCTGATGCTCCAGAAGAAGAAATTTGTCGGATACTTTAAGTTTCAGGGTCACGATGTGATCCTCAGCCACAAACTGGAAGAGGTGGAGGAACTGTGAGCCGACCTGGAGGACATTTATGACTGGGACAGAAAAATAAAAAATAAAATTGGCCTTCCAAAGTTCCTTAAATGCCAAAGTAATCCCACTGTTCAGTCTCTGTTAAAGGAAAACGGTTCCACTTCATGTGAATACAAAATCAAAGCAGCATGATACTAGGACATATCCATTCTGTCATTTTATTTTCAGGATAATGGATTTAACACAATTCAGCAAGGACTTGTAAATATTTACAGTATCTACAGTAATAATTTTATTGGATTTCATATTCTGTGCAGGTTAGTTATGATTCCAGATACATTTAGTTTGCATACTGTTTGAATAGCATCACAGTTTCTTCATAAAATAAAAGTTAATCTGTGCACATTTCCTGATTTGCATGTTGGTGTTGTTCATGTCAGGCATTTCGGTGTATTTAAGACGATATCAGTTTGTGAGGTAACTTCAGCACTTATAAGGCAACTTGTCCCTTTTGATTTCCTACATCATGTTCTGAGAAACTATGAATGTACAGACATGACTGCATGATTGTTTTCATGCCAAATGTCTGAGTAGAATATAGAAAATAGCAGAAAGGGAATTCAACTGTAACCAGATCTTGTTTTCACCTGATTTCACCGTGATCAAATTTAAATTAGGATTTCTGTGAAAAATAGCTTCCATCTATAAAGTCACACTGGCAAAAAATCTTCAAGTGAAATAAAAAGGGGTTATTATTATTAAACGTTTAAATGTAATCTGTGCAGGAATCCGGTTACATGATTTATTGCACCGCTGTGTAGATTTATATAATTTCTCTTTGGTAGTAAATCAAAAGCTTATAGTGTTATTATTGACATTATGCCACTGGTGCTAAAAGTTGTAATTGTTAATCAGTAAATCTCAAATCCCTTTTACTTGGAGCAGCGGCCTTTCAAAGTAGCTTATAAAATAAAACTGGGAATCAATTTAAGCGGAGAAAGCAAATGCGTTGCTCTCCATAAAAGTAAACACTGTAAAAGTAGAAGAAATGGCACAAAAGAAATATATAAAGTACACTGCTACACACCCTGATGAACTCAAATATGTATCAAAGACACAGTAAAGTTATTCTAGGAGTAAAACCTTCATGACTGGAGATTTAAAAGAATCCCATCCTTTAATAAACTAAGACTTACTGTCACTCTCAATGTTTCTCAACTATCTTAGTGTGTAAAACTTTGACCAAGTTAGGAAATGAGATGGACTGCATTAACACACTGGCATTAAATAGACAGTTACATGGCTGATGATCAAACCCCAAAAATAAGATTGCATAAAAAGAAAGAAAAATACTTGTTGTTGAATGGAATGTATATTGTGTAAAAGAAGACTTTTCTTGAGCTCACAGAGCAAGTTATTTTCCAGTTTGAGACCCAGATCAGCGGCAGTGGATCTGCGCTGCATCTCCTATGTGTCGGTCTCAGGCGGGAGGTTTCACTCCGTTATTTCCTCCGAAGAGACATCCGAGCTTCGGCTGGAGTTCATTCCACACCGCTCCCATCTGGAGGGAAAGCGAAAAGTAATTTTGTTTTACCCACATTTCCTTGAATCTCCTCAGACTAATAAAATCCCAAGCATTCAAAACATTGCCTAAAGTGGTTCGCAGGTTACGCTTTTCAGGAAACATCTCAGTGAAACTGCCTTTAGGTATCTACAGAAAATGTTGCCTTATTGGAATACGAGTCAAAAAGATTCAGTGCAGATAAAAGCATCTTCCTAAAAGAAATACTTACCGTGGGCTTTATTTGATTTAAAAAACAGGAAAAAGGTACGTGTGAAATACAAGTCAGCTCAAATGCTACATCAGAGGGGGTTTCTTTTCAGCGATACCATCCACCATCATGGAGGTCTTTTGTCGGACTTTAAAAGCCAATTTAAAACTGATGTGACCCTCCTGAAGGGTCTGCAGAGAGATTATTCCCAGACAAGCCGCCTCACCTCTCGGTGTCCTTGGACCTGGGAGTTCACGAAAGCCCCCAGAATGTGGGATGTGATGGGGAGGTAGATGAAGATGAGCTGCGTCTCTTGGTGGAGGCAGAACAGGGAGAAGTAGTTACGCAGCTCCATGGTCTGAATGGCGTTTTCTTGCTATTAACAGAACAATAAAAAAAGTGTGACATTAGCACTTCTTATCAAATGATGAGTAATAAAGAGACTTTTCTAAAAGGAGACATTTTCCTCCAATGATACCAGAGATGAGATGAGGTGTCTGCCGCTGATGAAGAAGCCTCGTAGAAGTGTGCAGTCACAGTTATAGGACTAAGTAGATATTTTAAATTCAAAGCCAGGATGCATTAATCTCCATATATCACTCTACTATTATTAAAATGCCAACGGCCTCTTCGGTCCAGACTGAAACCTCAGACAGACATTCATAAGGCTGCCGGTAACTCTCGCATTACATTTGTGTTTTTTTGAGAAAAGTCTCAATAACTATGAGATTGTATTTCCATGACATTTGGTACACACACTCATATTCCCCCTTAGGATGATTGGTAATAACTTTGGTGATCTTTTTGACCAATATTTTCTTTGTGACTAAAAAGCCTACCTGCAAAACTAATGACATCCCCCATCAACCCCAGCCGTACTGTGAGTTTAGTGCTAGCAGATGTTAGCATGCTAACACGCTACGCTAAAACGGTGAATATGGTACACCATGTAAACACAATGATGCGCAAATCTCTGAAACTCAGTAATTATTAAATAAGTATTATTCTCTCACTTATTTGAGGCCGAAATCAGACTTTAATTTAATAAAAGTCTCACAAAAAAAAAGTAACCGAATCACGGTTAATAACTGACAGACGAGTCCTCTGGACCCAGACTGAAGATGCATTGGCCAGAAAAACTGCCAACTGCCACTCTTGGATCTCATGACCACAACACACCAAACACACACACACACACACACACACACACACACACACACACTAAGAGGAACGACAGTCACAAGATGAAAACCAACAGCAACACAAGCGTATCCAGTCACCGTGACAGATAATGTCGACTGGTATTGAAGCCAGCGTGACTCAGCTTTGTGTCCATGTTTGAAATCATTTTTTACGTTCTTATTCATGACGGAAGATCATTGCATCAGCACCCTCACAAGGACTATTTCATTAGAAATGGTATTTGTGTCGTTGATTTCCTTTCTCAAACTGGAAAATATGACAGTGTGAGCATTTTAAACGCCGTAGAGAAAATTTCTCCAGATATTTACTTTTACCTAATGGATATTGTTTAATCCAAGCCCCCAGGAAGCAAATGTAGAGACAATTTTACATTGTGACCAAACGGTGATATTACAATTTATGTGAAGCTATTGGGCCCAAAATTACTTTTTCCCATGAACTAACATTGGGGAAAATATGTCTGTATATTAGGCAAGTACCAACATTTAAATAGACCTTATTTAAATAATTAGGTCAGAAAAGTTGTAAAATGCACTAATAGACAGATTCATAGTTGTTTTCCTTCCTCAAATCCTGTGAATGAGCCTGAGAACAAAGCTGGACTGAGGGCTGGGAGGCGGGGTTAAAGGACTCAACAGAAGATCCCGGTCAGTTTATCAAAGAACATATATTGATTTTTCAGAATGTTATACTCGGAAGTCTAACTTTCTGAGGAATGAACACTGTCTCCAGTTCTCTTTCTACATCCATGGTCTAAACGTGCATATATTAGAGTTTTGGCTCGGAGTGTGACCACCTGAACGATTCGGGACTCCAGCTGCTCCACCGACGCCTGCTCTTTGGGCTGCACCGTGGCGCTCATCATCTGCCTCTTCATCATGCCGTACTTGTGCAGAGCTCTCTGGTGCTCGTGCAGCACGCCTTTCTCGTGCCGCTCGCAGAGATCCTGGAGGGAGAAAAAAAAAAAAAAAAAAAAAAAAAAAAAAAACACAAAGCTCCTCTTATGCGCCTCAGAATGGCATGGTTATATAACAACAGTAATACACGACAACAGGGGAATTGTTTGGACAAATGACATTACCATACAGATAACAGTTAATAGAGGTTATGGGAAAATGCCACTTTATCTGCCCACCAGTCCACTTGTTTAATCACCGCAAACCACCCACTTCAAAGAACTATGGTTCCAAGTGAGATGGAAAAAAATAGGGTGCATTGTTGTTGAAATTACTCATTACATAATATCCTGAATTCAGTTACTAACTGAAGCTGGATTTACTGTAAACATACAGCTGCTCATTGTGTCTCTCAGTCAGAAATCAGGAGATTTGATATTTCCGTGATGGATAAAAACAGTTTACCAGTGCTTCATAAAGTGACCATCATCCGATAGAGATTAGAAATGTGCAAACATCGATCCTAAAATAATTTAAAAATAAAGTGAAACTGACTTACTCTGTACGACTGCAGCAAATCCAGGAAAACATTCAGTTTTTCCACGACATCGTCCTCTTCCCGTCTGCCCTGCAGACACAAGCAAAAACAGCATGTATTACCCAGTGCCAGTCTCGGGCGAGCAGGTGGTGGGCATGGAGGACCGAGGGCTGCACCTGCTGAGCCGCTTTGTCAGACAGCACAGCGAACTCCACAGACAGACTCTTCAGAGACTGACGTAGCGTCCCCCAGGTGCTTTGTGAGGAGGCCAAGGAGGGAAGAGGCGAAGCATCCGAGCCCAGAGTACTGAGAGGGGAGGAGGGGGGGGGGGAGAAGGAAAAAGCAGCATTATTAAAAAAAAAAAAAGGGGCCAGGATGTGACATTGTAGCGTCTTAGATGCCAAACTCATTTCAAACTAGAAACCGTGAACACAACACAACAACACAGAGGAATCTGGAATCTCATTAAAGGTTTGTTTTCTCAGTCCAAAAGCTCCGTATGCCGGAGAAAGACTTCATACCCATAACAATAAAAATACCTGAGCTCTCTGCCAAACATGAGAAGATCAGTTGCATTCTCCTTCGAGCGCTCCGCCATCTTCTCAGCTCTGTCCCGCAGCTTCTGGAAGCTGTTGTGAATATTTCTAATGAGCTCTCTGCTCGCAGAGAACTGAGCCTGGATGTCAGCGGGGAGATATTCCTACAAAGACAAATCCAATGGTTTTAAATGCAGCGGATCGTTTGGGGGTAAAAGTACACGAGGGCTTTCCTCACTGAACACGTGAGACTAACCTTCGCCTGGGTCGCGAGTCTGTTGGTCATGAACTCGTCGCCCGTTTTCTTGTAAGTGTCACGCAGCTTGATCTGCACATCCTGTTTAGGGAGGACGGGTGAGGAGTGGAAAAAAAGACAGTGAGTAACTGGAACAGGATGCTCCCTCACTGTCAGTCAGCATGACGATAGCGCTTATTGCGCAACAGCCGGGGGCCGCAGCCAGTTTACAATGCGACTACGTACGGAGCCGCTGAAGGTGAGGAAGGTCCTGACCAGCTCGTCCTCGGAGAAGAAGGGATGCCGTGCCACCAGGTTGATGAATCTGCCGAGAGCGCGTCTCCTCCCCTCGATGAACTCGCGGTCAGAGATGGAGGTCAGCACTGCGGACGGACACCGGAGAGAACACCATGAGAGGAGAACAGTTGGCATGAACTAATCTTATAGCCATGTTGATTAACCATTTGAAATAAATACAAAATAAAAGAAATATCAGATGAGAACCACTGAAAAGTGCTGCTCCTCCTCTCTGCCTAATTTAGCCGCTGCAAGCATAAAACCCCTGAATGTCCAACCCAACTATCCGTAGTCAAGTTGCATTGTGGATCATGTAGGCATCAGGTTTTGACAAGGAAAAACAATGCATGGATTAAAAAATATATATATGTTATACATCTTGTTCTTTATGCTGCATCTATGTTAAAGTCCAGCATAAGTTCGACAGAGTTAGAGGTGCAACGCTCCAGAGGCACCTGGATGTTTAATAATCACCTTTCAGTAAAGCTAAAAAATATTCCCAAAAGAATAATAGTAAGTTCAGAAAGAAAGATGCAGGAAATGCAGAATCAAAGGAATAGAACAGTGAACGTGTAGAAGTTCAGTCGGAGTAACGTACCTCCCTTCAGCATTCTTTTAGGCGGCAGCGCCGGCACCACTCTGTAGGCAAACCTCTGAAGCAAAACCTCATGGAAGACATCGAAATCACTGTAGCGCCGGTAAACTGAGATCTTATAACGCTGAAAAATAAAAAAAAATAAAGAAAATAATCAGATTTACATAATAATTCTTCATGTAGACTGCGAAATAAGAAGAAGAGAAACATATATGTGACCCCTTGCCTGGCTGGTGACCTGGTACTCCACATGTTTGAGGAACAAGCCCTTCTTCTCAGGTAAGAGCTCCAGCTGGACCGTGTCTCTGACCAGCAGTTTGTCCAGCGTCTGGGAGATGGTCAGGACGTCCTCCTGAGCCGGCTGCATCCTCAATGCCTTCAGGTCCCTCGGCTCCCCGAGCTGAGGTTTTGGGAACTCTGCGGAGCACACGAGCAGCATCAACTTCTGATGTATGAACTTGAATTAACTGAATTTCCTCAGTGTAAGGAACGCTGGTGTTAAACCCCACTTTCATCTCATCGACAGATTCCTACGCATCTCGCTCTGTTTGTCTTTAGCTCGTCTGTAATTCATCCCTCTCTGTACATTCCACCAGGGTCCTGAATTGAATGTAATGTGCTGTGACAAATGCAGAACGCTTGTTCTTGCGCACACGAGGAAGTGGCATGCAGCTGGCTGCCATACTGGCCCCACCTGAAATAACAGAGAGAGCTTTAAATAATCTAAAGTCGGCATAATGGCTACCTCTATGAAAGCCATGAAAGTCCCCACCTATCATCTTCCCACTGTGGCATGGATGAAAGAATGCAACCCAGCTAAGGCTTCTCTACCAAAATAAAATAAATAGCTGAATTTAAGTCACATTTCTTTTGTTGTAAAATAAACTGTATGTACATTTGTACAAATACATGATGTATAAATGCTCCCAGATGTCCCTCTGTTACTTTGTAATCATCATGAGAAACCTTGAGCCAATAAAAGAGCGGGAGGAGGAAAATCGCTGAGGAATCCTCGAGCTACTCATTAAGCTTCACTGTCACCGACCTTGTATGCAGATCTCCAGGAGCTTGGGACTCGGTGGCTTTCCTTGCTGAGCGAGGGCAATCAGAGCGAGCGCTTTATAGAGGGACAACTTGCTCAGGAATCCATCCGAGGAGTCAACATGCTCAGCAATCTGAGGAGGAGAAAGAAGACGTGACGTGAAGGTGGCGGCTCTCAGTCCCAAACTGTGGTTTGCATTCCAACAACAAAAAACGCTCACTAGACACAAAGACGGTGATAAAAATAAAAAAAAAGGGAAATTCTATTGGATGACGGACATAACCCACGCAGATGTGTTGTGACATTAGCTCATGTCTCAGCCTGAAAGGAACCAAGTCTGACCGATGGTGAATAATGTAGACGCCCATGTCTTGAATAGGACCTTACAACTGTCTACATCATCTGCGTTGCCCAACACTAATTCACAAAACATAACGTCTTTTCAGAATCAAACTAATATTTGCACAATACACTCAAGTGTTTAACTTCTTCAGTCATTCCTTTGATTAGAAACAGCACGGGGTCGAGGACTTTTTAATTCATGCAATCAATAATTATGTATTATTACAGCCCCCTTGTGAGCCAATCAGTGGATCTAAAGAGTGTGTGGGTGGATGGATGGATACTCCATACGGTTTACGTTATTATAGTAAGCTGCATCCGTCACATGCTAGGGGAAAGACAATAATCAGAAAGGGATATTTAATTGTTTATGATGGGTGCTGCCTCTCAATCATTAAAGTTGTGTGACACCGTGTTTATAGACTGTTGCTTGCTGCAGCCTCTCACCTGGCCTACAACCGTCTTGGAGAGATCGGTCCTTTGGAGCAACCGCTGAAAAACTTCAACCTGCACTCTCTCATCCGTCCTACAGCGGATGGCCTCATACACTTCCCTGTAATAGGCAGGAACTGAGCCTAAAAGAGGGAACAACACCTACAAAGCATCACAACCACCCTAGTGTGAGAAATATTGCATCTGCAGCAGATTTCTAATAATACCCATCTTTAACTTTGGCCAAAGGTCTGACTTTACATCAGCGGCTCTCACTACTGAGGATGTGGTTATCTCATCACCTTTTATAGGACAACCCGTTTATTTCCCCATCATATGACTTTATATTGTCCCAAAAACAGATTAGATACAGTTTTCCTCTGACAGTTTAAAAAGGTATAGCCTTGGAGATGCAACCTTATTATGGCTTTACAGTAGAAAGTAGCTGAGTAGATAACACTTCTTTTTTTTTAAAGAAGACGACATGGGATCTGAGTTCGAACTAATAAACTGCAATACCCTTTTTCACGTGGCAGGAAAAAACCGCATCAAAACTTTCATAACCCCTATTATTATCTTTAACAGTAAGAGTTGATGTTACTAGTATCAAGAAAACAAAAGCAGGCCAATCGAAATCACGTCAACCACTCGTTGAGGGGTTTTAAGATGGAGCAACTTCATTTTGAGATCTTTATGTTCCCAAAAGTTCTCATCGGTTCTCTCACACCGAGACTTCGCCCAAGAGAAGGATCCACGTTCTGGAATAAACATCTCATACAATGCGTTTGACTGGCTTTGACACCGAGACGCTACACAGCAACCATTATGGAAACGATAGGGCAACATTGCGTTAAGAAGGGCGTAAGAAGTGCTCGCACTGTACCTTCATTGATCTCTCCTGCCATCGCTCAGGCGGTCATGTGAGCGCAGGAGCACCTCCATGTGATTTCCTGCAGAAAAGGAAAAACAAGTCATTTATTTCTTAAAGTTGTAGTGGACGCTGGTTAAAGTCCAAGTGCGGAGTCGAGCAATAGAAACTGGTACTCGCACGCGCGGGCAGCTAATGACTGTGGCACGTCCTGCAGTAATCTAAACGTTTACGTGTTTTTAAAGGAGTGGACAAGCGCTGGTGCATGAGTTTGTGTCGAAGCAGCTCAAATCAGCTGCTCTTTTCATGCAGTCTGCATATCACCAACTAATCTGAAAAATTTTGTTTGATAAAGACCTTTCTGTTTCCTTGTTTCACTTTTGCACATTCATTTGGTTTGATTTTATATTCGACATTCCTCAAACGAAGCCGAATAACTGACGTTGCTTTCAAATGCTCCTCGTGTGTTTCAGCTTCGGCGTTTCTAATGTCGAAAGTACGACTCGCTCGATAATTGAATGTCACGAATATTTGCAGATATGAAATCAAGTGGGACAGAGATGCAATATAAATCTGTGCATTTAAATATACCTGTACCGGTTTTTTATGCACATTACTTCAATCATTTGGGTTGAGATAGGGCCTTGTGTGAGAAATCACAGCTGTCTTGATTTCACTTTCAATTTCAACTATAAGTAGTTGTCATATGCATTGAATGTGTTGTAACTCTGTTATGTTGTTTATTCTGTATTGTAAAACCCTCTGAGGCATATTTGTAATGAGTGATTTGGGGCTATACAAAATAAATCGAATTGAATTGAATAGTTATACTATTTCCGACACTCCTTGAATCGATCATGAGCGCGACTCGGGGACGCGCCTCTGGGTGGCGCTGCTGGGTCACTTTCTGTGCCGGTGAGGCGGGCTGAGTGCGGGCCGGGCCGGGGAGACCGCCAGCCGGGTGAATGTCGCAAACACAGTCCGCCGTGTCGGCTCCAGTCTCTTCTAGGTTTCACTCGGATGCGCTTGTCTGATCGGAGGAAGTGGAATAAAACTGCAAGAGAGGAACCGAGCAAACACCGACTGAACACAACCGGATGTAATCAACCGAGGAGCAGAATGACAAGCGGAACAAAAGAGACTTCTCGTTGTTATTCCAGTCTCAGCGGACTGAACAACTAACGGGCAGCTAAACGTTAGCTCGCTACATTACGGGTATAACTCGCTATTTTATTATTTTTAAACGGGCTATTTAAACCTTTTTGTATTGTTTTAAAGTGGTCACTAAATTCGGGAGTTTAACAGGATTCCCGTCAGCGACACAACATTAACTTAAGTTGACCTGTTAACGAGATAAATAGCTTCTGGTCGCCCGGGGTTAACGTTAAAGCTAGCGTTAGCTACTAGTTAGTGTTAGCTATCGCTAGCTACCAGGTTAACTAACGGTGGGTGACGTCACCGTTGGTGAAGTCAACGAGTTGTGGTCCTGGTCGTGATTGTTACTACTAATATATTAGAATCAAATATGGGCAGTTTTGAACGTATGTATTCCTTTATACGAACAATTATATGTATTTAATTTCTACTGTGTTTAACCTAAAGCTAGCTCACTAACTTTGTCTCTCGCACTAACTAACGCTAGCTAGATGAGCGGCTCTTGTTTTCTGTTTTCCTCCCGGAAACAGACAGACAGACAGACTGTGTGAATGGAGTCTCCTCTGTGTTTACAGCTTTTCGGTGAGGAGTGGGTCTCGTTGACGTGTGCTCGTCATGGCAGCCGTGGTGAGCTACTCTCCACCATGGTGGGCTACTGTTGTGAACAGTCTTCCTCATGTCAGCCTAATGTTCGAGCCATCGAGCAGTGAATTCAGACCAGATGACTACACATATCTACAGGTAAAAAACCACAACAACCTCTCTGACTCAGATGTTTACAACAAATGTTGTATTTCAGTGTTCAATGTCCTCCACATTGTGGAGCAGGACAATAATTTCCTGCAAGTCTGCAGCCTTACATTGAAGTAAAATGCATCAGTGTTTCTCATTCTCAGGGACAGATGACTTGTTAGCACCTGTTCACCTTTTGATCCATGTCACCATCTGTGTGTCGCTGTTCTATCCATGTCTTGACCTTTGACAGACACCTACCAGCTGGCATCTATAGTGTGATCCAAGCCACCTACACAGCCATATACTTTTTATTTAATCAATATATAATCATAGCCTGTGTTTGTTATATCATATATGGGCCATGTGGACTCTGAAGTACCTTTGCAGAAAACCTTAACTACTCTAGATGTGTGGATTAAAGAGGTTCGTGGTAGTGAAGGTCCGTAAGTAGTAGAGCCTGTAGAGGCTGTAGAGCCTGACGATCAGCTAAGACTGGGGGAGGGGAGAGCAGCATGGCTTTAATTCACAAGTTTAATATTAAAGAGACTGTCTAAATGTAGGTCAAGAGATACTTTTTTTTTTAAATTGAAGATGTAGTTTTGTCAGGTGTTTAGCATATTCTCATGTCTGCAGATGGCATTGGCTTCTGTTACGTCTCAGTTGCTGTGCAGGTTATGCTTCTCAGAACAGCGATTGACAAAGACACCTCTTAGCTTTGACCCACAGGATCCAGTTAAATGACTCTGCATATATCTTCTGCTTGAAAAAGAGGAAAATAGAATCACTGATTGTGTCAGATGGCACAGCATTAACTTCAGATTAACCCTTTCGGTTGAACATTCAACAAAGAAATCCTACAAATCCTGCAAATCCTCCTGAAGAAATTCTGTGGAAACTGTTTATTCAACCGTTCAAGAAAGTTAATCTGCTGTCTGGCAGGATGGGAGGATGTTTAACTTGTCATGAGCTTCATAAAGAGTTAAATCTACCAACATAATTTGGCCCTAAACCAATTACAGCTGTCTTTAATTTGTTTATTCACAGACTTTGTTGATGCTGCTCCTTTTTCAAAATGCATCATTACCAAAGCTTCTGTGGCGCTGTGGGTTTTTAAAAGGCTCTGAGAGACTGAGGTTATTGAGTGTGTGGCATTATAGTTTCAGAGACTACTGAGGACAGAGGGAATAACAAGTGACGGGGGGTGATTTTCAACACAAATTGGCAGACATGGGTTGAAGATGTAAGGGAATGGTGTGTCCATTTTACAGTGCCGGTATGATTCATAAAATGCAGAAGTGAATCATCGTTCCAGAGAAACAGAAAGACGTGTTGCAGACATGCATCAGTGTCAGCACCGGGGATGTGTTGAAGCTTGTACGGGCTTTAATGTTTGAATAATGAAAGTAATCTGAGGTGTGAAACGATATACATCCCTGTTTCACTTTGATTAACTCGTGTAGCTGTCAGACATTTGCTGTCAGGTTTCTTTAGTTGATTCGTGAATCAGTGGAAAGGAAGATCTATCTCAGACAAAATGAGTATTTTAAGGAATTTTAAGGATTATTGTTTACCAGAGGTGTCCCCGGAGTGCATTTACTGGAAATGGTCATAATTTTACGATGTCATTGTACATATTTGTCCGGCTTTCCAAAGTATAATCGGGAGCCTTTTTCCTGGTAGGATACAGGAAGGGCTCCTTGGCTGGATAGTGGCTGCAGCTGTTTGGCACTCGGTGTGTCCAGCTCGAAGTACAGCGTCTCTATTTAAAGGATATTCAGTGGAAACATAACACATTTTTTAATAAAATGCAGGTAATACAGCTGTTGGGAGCACATTACGTCCCTGCCTTCACTCTCTTATCTCAACCAGAGCAAAACACAAGAGGTCATCATTAGATTAGCGCGCTTCACCATAATTATTATCACACTGTGATGACTGGCGGCTAATTATTGTCAATGCAACGCTCTCACCCACCTTCAGCACAAGTCTTGGCTTGCCCAGCTGTCAGTGGTGCTCGATATATAAGACTACTTCATGAATACGCAACGTTGCCTGTGCACAGACGACATGCAGGCAATGCACCAAAAGTAACGTACAGTACGATTTATAGTTTTAACTCCTGCATAGGGATTGACGATGTGGAGGAAATCAATCAAGCGCCATATTTTAGTCCAAAAACCTTGATATTGCGACGATATAGTAGGGTTGATTATTGATGCTTTCACAATATATTTAAATAATGTGATTTGTGATAAGTAATCATCAGTAATGTGGATATAATGAGCGGGTAAAGGCAAATGATAGAGCGGCAAAAAGAGTTGGTACATGCAGAAAATAACACCACTGGATTCAAATGCAGCCGTTAAAACCAGACAACACTTGCTGCCATATTACATTATCCAAAGTCTCAGACAATATGTAGTCCCATATATCAATATCAATATAATATTTATGTTTGGTCCAGCCCTACTAATGGATTGCTGTTTGCACTCTGTGAGCTTTGGTTGAAATGTGCAGAGCAACAAAAGGGAGTCATTCAATGGCATTTGTGAATCTGATTCCCCAGTCTGTCATGTATTCACAGTATCACAGTCAACACTACACGGGATTGGTTAAAAGGAATATTCTCGCCACATATTAAATTGCCAAGACTGTGCTTTGAGCCGGCAGTTGTTCCAAGATTGAGCCCACTTGCTGCCATGAAGCCGGTCTCCAGCTGCGGCGTCGGGGCGAGTCGCTCGCTGTGAGGCACCGTTGAGAAGAGTGAACGAATAGATCAAGCCGGTCTTTTTACAAAACAAAAGTGGCGGGGTGGAAATCAGCCCCAGCCGTGAATCCTCAGGAGTCTACAGTGAACACGGAGGCCCTCTGTCTGACCTACATAGGAAGTGGTGCTGTCGGCCGAGAGGTTTCACCGTGATAGTACAGTATAGTGCTCCGCTGCTGGCTTTGAACCGCTGCCAGTGTAACGTGTTCACACTTGTAATATACAGCCGGTATTACTCACAAAATACTTTAAGTATTTATCTCTTAAAATTTGAATACGATATCACTTCATAGAGGGCTTTTGTTTATATTTAGTGCCACATTTATTGTGCCTGAATGAGCGGGCTGTTCTGTTCTTCATCAAGTACCTAATGAGACATCTGACTTTGGAGAGGTTTCCACCTGAAGTGCATGCTCCACTACACAGCACAGGAAGACATATAATGTATTTCTTAAAGCTAAAATATGATAGATCTTGCACACAAGAAGGCAATGCATTTGAAGCTCTGTGCCCTTCTTCCAGACTGCTTTGTGGTGTTTCTCTTTGGGGCACTTTAAGCACATTATCCCCACTGTTATTGATGCTAAAGTGCTATCAGCTATGAAGTTTCCATAACCGCGTCCCTCTGTCCATCAGTGGCTCATGCTAGTGGGAGGTGTGGCGCTGGCCTGTCTGGCCCTGAACCTCCTGGTCCTGTTCGTCTACTCCATTTGCCTGTGCTGCCGGCGGCGCAAATCTGAGGACCAGCCCAGCGCTGACTGCTGCTGCACCGCGTGGTGCGTCATCATCGCAACGCTCGTCTGCAGGTGAGGATTCAGTCCATGTTTTCGGATCCCCACGCAGATTTACCGACAGGGCGGTGATTCCTTTTATCTGGAAAACTTATTTGAGAATGTCATTGGACAAATTAGTGCAGCTTTTATAACTCCTCCTCGTGTTTTGAGATGAGCGAGACACAATAATCTTTCTGTAGGTCACCTGACTTATCTTGTCAAATCACATGAGGTGGTTCACTGCTTGATGTCTATATCTCAGGAGTGAATCGTCTTTAACATGTAATCACCAGTTGTATCGTTGATGCTCGCCACTTTGCATTCACACAACCAGAGACAAAGATACAGGAAGAGACCGGACACCAGTCAACAACTGACTCAGCTGGATATGTAAATCTTGTAAAGCCCTAAACACGACGGAGAGCTACAGATACTTAGAGATGCAGGAACTATCCTGAACTATCCTGCTCCTCCTTATCATGAAGACACCGAAGCAACTAACAGCAGAGGTTTGAAATATTGTTCAGCCGCTCGGTAACGCCGACAAAAGAAAAATACACTTTATAATTCGCCACACAAAATGCTCCCATGCTCAAATTAAATCACATCTCTATAAAGTAGCTGAAGCCTAAAGGACTTAATTACCCCCGACTAAGCATCTAAGTCAAGACGCACACCCGGACTGACAGCCACAAAATTGCATTAATAAGTTATAAAACTTATTTTGAATTTTTAATGGAAACTGCTGAATACATATAATTTTTGGGTTGTAGTCCTGTCGGGACTGTACAGTGGTGCTGTGGGAAATTACATTTGTATGTGTGCACAGTTAAACCACAAAAGGCCCCAAGATTACTGTAAACGTACATTGGCTTCAATATTACATTTCGTTATATTCATTTTTGAAGTGGATGGTGTGAGAACTGAACCACCTGGACGCTCTATCACTGAACACTGTGTTGGTTTCCTGTTTTCCTCTTCCTGCTGATGGGCGCCTGGAGAGCCATCTCGGTTGATTCAGAATAGCACAAAGAGCTCGGGGACCTGATGAGTACAAGAACTGCATTACAATCACTGTGTGTGTGTGTGTGTGTGTGTGCGCTTGTGCTAACGCACAAATGTGTTTTAGTGAAAACAGGAAAGACCGGTTTGGAGAGATCATACGTTTCTTTGTTTTGCTTTTGTTCTTTGAGGGAGTCCATGCTTTGCGTCATTGCACAAATCACTGCACCGATACAAACAACATTGAAGTCATCAAAGCGGGGAGGTTGGTTTTAGGTTTTTCTTGCTGTGACGATCGCTCCTGTTCACCTTTTCCACACTGCAGAGTGTGAGAGGAAGAGATTAGCAGCCCTCCAGGCAGCGGGGGAAACCCATTGATGCACTGAAACTTGGTCAGACTTCAACTTTGAGTGATTTGTTGGTCATCATCATCATGACTCTTGATAAAACTCACCCTGGCATAGGATGGGGTTTAGCAAAGACCAACGGCTGCAACACATGACGAGGTATCGCGCTTCAAATTGCCTCTCAGGGATCAGAGAGGGAGTGTGAGAGGATCGCAAAGTGCACTGCACACACATACATCGTTGGAATATGTTATTTATTTCCGTTGATGCACCGATAGAAACAGTTTCCCATGCATTCGCCGGAACTGTTTTTTCTTCTTCTGCCACCTGAGGCCCGTCTGCGCTAACGAGAGCTGATCCCCTGCCTCAGTACAGCCTTTGTCAGCCGTAGTGCAGGGTTTGGGGGCATAGCTGGTCCATTCCTGTGTGTTTCCATGGTTCTGTATGGGGTCTTTCTGCTGGAGCTGAAAGGAGCCTGTTGACTGGGGTCTGGACCGACAGGGTTAAAGTGGAGTTCACACGCCTCTCTCCCGCGCTCGCTCTCCTCTCTGTCTCCTCTCTGTGTCTCTTTTGGCTAATCCCTCCTCCTCACCGAGCCCCGTCTTCCCCCCGCCCCTTCCCTTTTGTCTCCCCTCAGCGCTGGCATTGCTGTCGGTTTCTATGGGAACGGCGAGACTTGCGACGGAGTGAATCGGCTGACGTATTCCCTGCGCCACGCTAACCGCACAATCACTGGAGTAGAGAAGCTGGTAAGACTCGAGGGCGCAAATTATACCAACGTGTTTTAATAATTCATCGCCCGTCTGCCATGAGCAGCAGAGCCGCGTAGTGAATCCCATTTTTCTTCCACGTGACCTTGTTTGTCCCTGTGCCGGCTGTAGGTGTTTGACAGCACGTCCTCACTGAACCAGACGGTAGAAAACAATCTGCAGCAGCTCGAGGGCCAGTATGCGGAGCACGCAGACTACCTGTCCATCATCCAAAAGCTGCAGGGCCAGCTGGACGAGCTGGTCAAACAGATGGGGGAGATCCCCTTCTGGAAGAACGCCAACGTCTCCCTGGAGGAGCTGGCCGACAACATCGAGCTGTTCGACTGGTACAGGTAAGACTGCGAGAGAGCAGTCGGTCAAACAAAGAGTGCCATAATGCAACACATTACATATTCAGCTCCTGTCTGATGCTGCAAAGGAAGGAGTGGCAGCAAGCAGTGAGCGGCGCAGACAACAACAAAAAGCCGGGATTCATGTGCTGCATTGCTTTATGAAATGGCATCTCTTCATGGGGGGGTTCAAAGTTACCCGCTCTCTTTCCTGGCGGGATGTTGGCTGAGGCCACTCCGTTGGACAGGCTTTTGAATGGGAATCTCTAGAGTGAGAATTGGGAAGCAGATGTGACTTAAGACAACAAGGACTGAGTTGTAGTTGTTCAGCATCTCATTAGGCGACTGATTTAGCAAGAGCCAGGAACCTGCATTATGATTGGTAGAAAAGAAAGAAGAGTTGTAATCCCTCTGGGCTGTGTCCAGTTCTTCATGCCTACAATTATTAATATGCAAGTGGCTTGCCGAAAGGTTTATGTTTGTCGTGTGTCACAACATGATATCAGCTATATATTTAAAATGCTAAATGAGGGGTTGCAATGATTTTCAACTGACAGTCATTATATTATTCATATTAACAATATAAAAGAATCATTGTGGAAGGAGTCTCTTGGAGTAATCTCTTTTGCATTTAACATATATTTGTCTAGTGAATTGCCTATTAAATAAGAGTCTTTCTTGAATGCTTGCGCTTGCTCTAGAGATTGCGCTCTATTTGTTGTTGCTATTAGGAGACGTGTATGCTGTGCTGCTCTGGGCCACTTGTTGTTCATGACATGTGTCCTCACAGGTGGCTGGGCTACATAGGCCTGCTACTGTTCGACGTCCTCATCTGCCTCCTGGTGCTGTTTGGCCTCATACGCAACTCCAAGGCGACGCTCATAGGGTGAGTCTTGTGCATCATTCTGCCCTAGGAGATTCCTTTAGCTGTTGTCACAGAATGAGGGATATTAAATGTACACGAAGCCTTCAACTGATCAAGGCCACCTTGTCATTATAATGGGATCGTGGATGAGTTTATGCCTTATGAAATATCCGCTCAGTCACAATTCATTTAGCATCATGACCGCGATATCCTTGGTATTAAGGCAATTGCTAATGACACTTAATGACTCACTTAAATCTGCAGCTTTGCCCTTCTATTTGTTGGTAAATGTTTTGTATTCAATAAGGCGGCTATAAAAAGGCTATTTGCATTTTATAGACGTTACAAATATTACTGCAAATGCAGTAAAGTCTGCCAAAGAAAAGGAGACCACTCAGTCTTTCCCTTTTTTTTAATGGCAAAAAAAAGCAAATGGGTAATCAAGCAATTAATTTGCACACAGTACGTTAAATGAGTCATAAAAATTGCTTCATTGCTATTTTTTTTTTTTTTTTTTTAAAGCCATTTAAACTTGAATAATTAAAATAATCTGTTGATGGGCTTCCCGAGTTCTACTCTCTGCTTTAGCTCTTTTAACGTAGTTCAACCTAAACTTTCACAATTTCCACACCGTGTTTGGAGATGAGATTAGCGTTGTGCTTCCAGAAGAAAAGCTGGTCCGGTGTGATGCATGAGAGGGCTTGACGCGTACTTAAAGGCCGACGTAATTGGCTTAAAAATATCTCCTGCTACACAGTACAGATGAATAACATTGCTATGACACTGCAGGTTGAAGGTACTTAAACTCCTCACCTCCTCTCTCCCCAGGGTGTGCTTGTTTGGTGTTGTCGCTCTGGTGATCAGCTGGGTCTCCCTGGGGCTGGAATTGGCCGTCTCAGCGGTAAGTGTCTCCACCAGAGCGTGATCCTGTTTTCAGGGTAGAGCTGCACAGTTCATTACGTATAATTGGGGAACACGATTTTTTTTCTTTCTGCTCAGCCAAGAACTGCCGAATTTGGCCTTGGAGGGACATTTTATTTTGCTTAATCTGGGGGGTTGAACACGGAGTGACAGAAAAATAGACACCTGTATGATGTAATGCAAGGCCATACAGTAGCCTCGCAAGAAATACAATCTTAAAGACCCTCCAGACCTATTTAAAAACATTTACAAATCATTGGATGTGTTTTCCCACAAGCTCTACCCCTTCTCCAAAAAAAAACCCAGAATCTATTTAAAAAATGTGCCTCCTACGTCTCTGAAAAGTCTGTTAGGTTATGTGCACGGCAGGTTTCATGTTTCTTCATCACACTTGTGTGCAAGTTGCATACTCTGTACACAAGTCGTTCTTCACCGTAAACCTCAAACATCCAAAGTGAGCTGACAAAGCAAAACCCATTTTTGAGTGGAGGAGAGATTCACGTTGAATAACTCCAGAAGTGTTGCATTTGGTTCCATCACGATTGCAGGGTTTTACAGCTCTTCACTCAGAGTTTTACATAAAATGATTATGATTGCCTTCATAGTATCGCAGCCATTGTTCACACAAGACCAAAGCAGCTAATTTGGCTGCCGTGTAGAGGACAAAAACAACATGTTTTTAAAGCTGCAATCAATCACTCCCGTCTTGACAGTATTTTCTTTTCTTTTTTTCTTCTCTAGGCTTCCAGCGACTTATGTGTTGCTCCTGACAAGTATGTCATCCAAGTGGCAGACAAGTACGGCGTCATCAATCGAGGTATGAATAACGCACGAGTTTCACTAATGCACGGGTTTGTTTGGTATTCACTCCGACAGCTCTTTGAAATGGTAAATACATGAGTCATCTGACACTGAAGAGGACACTTTAGCCGGAGTGGTTTAATCCCCTCCCCCTTCCTGGTCTCAATGCTCTGATTATTGTGCAGCAGCGAGGCGGCATTGTTCTGAGGAGTGGGGCTCGGTCTTCTCCATGGCCCATAAAAAAGTCTCTAAAAACGACTGCCACATCTGCGGCAGGGTCAAGAGGGCAATGAGCTGCCTCTCATAAGCCGTACAGAAGCCTCTCACACATCTCCGCTCTGTAATTGCCCAATCTGTCCCATGATGGGAAGCGTGGAAGGGGGAAAAAATAGCAAGTGCCTCGGTGGTGTGTATGGGGGAGATAAGAGCAGTGCAGAAGAGGATCAGAGACACAATATGTTTCCTACATCCCTCCTCAGCCTTTGGAGAGAAAAAAACATGTGAAGACGCTGCGCAGAGGACTTCCTGCTTGACAATTTGTCTTTTTCTGCTCTCCTCTCTAAAATATGGCGCTTGCTAAATGCACAAAGCACGCTTTTGGTTAGTCAGGCCAGAAAACCAGAGCTGTAAATGTTGCGTTAACCACCAACTTCCTCTTTGCACTGAACTGTATTATGCAGCAGATCTGAAGCTGTGTTCCGCTCCAGGGCTGATTCCTGCAGAACGGGGGGGTTTTCTCTTCTATTTATATCCCTGAAACACACCACTCAGCCGTAGAAAGGAATCTTTTTAGGTTTTGAATCGAGTCTAATTCTCATGTGGAAATATTGCACACAAAGACAGCGTTGCATAAGATTACAAACCCTAGGATATGATTCGCCTTTACATGTGGATTACTTTTGAAAGGGAACGTCTTGCTCAGTTGTTTATTTTCCCTTTCCAGCTCATGCCTTCCTGAAATAACACCAGACAGATAACACAACGTGTGTTATTATTACAGCGGCTTTATTGCTTTCCTCCCCTGGATGACTGTTTTATTTTATTTTAACATGCATCATTCCAACTACCCTCATTGTTATGTTTCTTTCCTCCTGCTCTCCCCTCATTGCACAATTGTGTCGGACACATGGTCTCAATCCAAACAGAGAGCGAGAGTTAATCTGTGCGATTTGTCATGTAGCAGCCAGCATTTCTCTGTCAGTCGGATGGTTTCATTTGTAAAACACCATCATCATGATGATGATAATGATAGCAACAAATCTTCATCTCATCAAAAAGACAAGGACCATTGTTTTTTATCCTATTTCCACTCCCTCTTCCTGCCAAAATGTTTAAATGGGATGAAGTACAGTCAAATCTCTGTGCAATAAACAAGCTATTGTGACTGAAGCCGCGGCTCACCGATTAGCAATCTGATTGTAAAACAGACGTGTGTCGTCCAAGTCATTGTTACTGATTGTCCTTAAACATTAGAAGCCATAATTGAGTCTTCAAGAATCCCTTCTGTGTCCGCACAGTTGAAACAAAGTGATATAAGAGCGTCCGTAGCTCTATTACTGAAATTCAGACTCCCAATAAATCTGCTCCTCCTGATATTTATGTGTGTGTGGGTGCATGTGTGAACACAGCTGGTCCGGTATGTACTTCTCCGTACCGGAAATCCTCCTCCTGAGTTTGCTCGGCTGCGTGGGAAACGAGCTCCCGGCACATGGCGGGCGTGGACGTCACGCTCGCCATGTGCCAGGGAGGCGGTGGCGTTCTCACAGCTTGTATTTGTGGACGTTGCTGTTGCTTTTTGAGTCACTAGGCGAGGATTTCTCATCGGATCCTACTCACTGCTGTGGGCTAGTAGCCGGAGTGGGCTGCAATGAGCTTGTGAAAGTCCAAAACCTCAATTATATGTGTGTTGCGCTTCCTGGTGTTTGTGAACAGAATACAAGTTTGGTCACGTTGCGATTTGAACAATAAGTCGGACATGATTAAAGAGATCATGAGGGATGTTTTGCTGGAGCTTCTCTCTGGTTTTGTGTTCTGTTGCTGCTGCGTCATGGGAAAACACACCCATTTATTCTATCACAGCACACGAGAACTTTATTCTTTTGGAACATTTCCCCGCCGAGCTCGGGATTAGCTCGGCGGGAGCACAGTTACAGAAGCAGTCGCACACTAACAAGGCGAGGAAGAGCAGGCACAACGCATCGGGAAAGAAGATAATAAGAGAAACTACATTTTCATAAGTGATATAGGAATACACAGCTTTGATTAAATATAATGAAATGAATATGCAGCTTTTGATTGCTCTATTTAACGCCATTATTGCACTGTGCTCATTCTAGTCCTAAAATATTGTGTACAAATCTCTGACCAGCCTCTGTGTTCATTCTTTTAAATAATCAAACAGTGTAAGGCTGCAACTAATGATTGTTTTTGTTATCAATTAATATGCCAATTATTTATCTGTTTAGTCAATAAAATGTCACATAAAAAAAGAAAAGTCCTCATATTACCAAACATATTACTGCTTGAGCAATACTGTATTTTTGGGGACTATATTCATATTTTGGCATTTAAATACATTTGATAGCGATGTGTATATGGACTGATGATGTCGACACTGTTTTATAAGTGACCTTAAACCTTGTTTGGCTTGTTTGTTTTTTACTTGCAGAAATGTCTTGTTACTTATCGGCCAGCATATACATAGATACTGATGTATCTGTAATAAGCTAATATCAGCCGATTTATCTGGTCAGACTGTTGATGATGGATGAAAATAATCTTGCAGCCCTCCACGTGGATTTATGTGACTGACGTATTCTCTTTGTATTCACAGATATCCTGCTGCACTACCTTAGTTGCGATTTGGAACGAACAAACCCCTTCCAGCAGGTTTGTTGTTTACATTACTACATTTGTTTCTGCGTGTTTGAGCAAAGTTAGAAACGGGCTGAACTCATACAGTGTATGCCGAGCTTTAAAGTGGTGATGATGACCCTCAAATCTCAGCAGTAGCGTCTTTTATAGACACATTCTCTGTATAATTCATAGGAACCTGCAAATGGTGAGATTTCCAGTGGGCACAATGAGTCACTCCCTCTGTTTTTCCATGCAATAGTACAACACTTCCCATCCTGCCAGCAGGAAAACTGATGCAGAGAAGCTCTTCCTGTGGCTGTGCACGTGTGTGTGTTTGTGTGTGTGCGTACTGATGACATGCGCTAGCAGAAGAAAATGCGTGTTAAAAGCTACAGAAGAAGAATGGCACTTTTACTGTGAATCTTTAGTTTGCTTTAATGGACGCTTCAGCAAACCACATGAATAAATCAGAACTTCTGAGTGCCGTTGGAGTCCGGCCGCCTATTGTTAGTACGACTGTAAAGAAAAGGAAGCTATAGATACGAGATATAAGCCTGTCAGCTCACATCTATAAGCTGTCGGCATGCACGTGACTACAAGGGGAGACAACCGGAGGCCCTGATTTGAAATAATGGAGATCCTTTTTGCACAGTGTTACAAACAGTCTTCATACTTTGTTTCAGAAACTCTCCGGGAGCCACAAAGCACTAGTGGAGATGCAGGACGACGTGTCTGAACTCCTGCGCTCTGCCACCAGAGAGTATAAACAAACTCAGGTATGTTTCCTCCACTCTTTACCAGGCATGGCACCTTTACAGGGTCGCTACACCCACACACCCCGAGCCATTCCTCTACCAGGCCACAAGCAGCCCGGTACTATTGTACTGTCCGTGATGGCCGAATAGCCCAGTGAATGACGGACCTGCAGAGAGGTGAAGTGCACCTGTTAAAGATCTGCTGACGGCCCACCTGGGACCCTCATTATGTCCATTTAGCCGCATTAGGCTTTCACCGGGCCTTGTCAATACAACACTGCGGTATTGTCCCCGCGCTGGTCCTTACACTGTGTTGACAGAGGCACAAATGAGAGCTGACATTGGGAATAGAGAGGGGCATATTTTCACTTCACATGCCCACACATAGAAATGTGCTGAGGTTGTGGAAATATTTATATCAGGCTATCAGTCGTATTTTCCGCTGGAGGAAGAGTCTATTCAAATGTATCGTACATTAAAATCTGCTTTTTCAGCTGGAGCTGCTGTGTTCGGTTGCATGTTGATGAAAGACACTGATAAAGAATTAGAATCACTTTGTTCATCCCAGGAAACTACCACTCGGTTGCATTTTTTAAATGCAGATAATGAGGATTACACTAATTTAGTTCCTTTCTTCTTCTTTTTTCGTGGTTGACCGTGACATCCAAGCATACCCAGATGCCAAAGTTGGACTTCAAGTTAAGCCTGTTTTTTTTTGTTTTGTTTTTATTCCAGGGAAATCTAGAAGAGATCCAGGGGATTCTGAACACCACAGAGATCAGTCTCCATCAGCTCACCGCCCTGGTGGACTGTCGCAGCCTGCACATGGTGAGCAGAGAGGAGAAGACTTATAACCCGTTCTCATTGGAGAGTCGCTCCACGTCTGATGAAACAAGCCTGCTGGCTGAGTGGTTTTGACATCTTCGTAGTGCAGCTCAGTTGTATAAATGCAACCTTTCTTTTTATGCATGTGCAGCCGACTCCACCTGTCACCATCGATAACATTTGCCTCCGCGTGTGCGAGTTCTCGTCCAGTTGACGTCGGCTTTGTACCATTTCTGAAGCGGGGCTGAATGACAAGTACTTGGCGTCTTGCAGTGCTTGGGAGGATTGTCCCTCTGCGGCTTCCAAATTCCAAGTGCACACGTGCAAGTGTAGCACTTTCGTTTTTCTTTCTGCTCCGCCGTCTCTCTTTAAACATCCTCTCGCCAAAAGCTTATTACTTCATGAAGATTAGGGCGTCTCCAGTAGAATACAGGATGTGTTTCTGCTGTGCCGTGCATACAGAATGGAGATTCTCAATCAGGACACTGTTGGGTGTAGCGCTTCTTTTCAAACCCAGATAAATGCATTGCCTTCCTTTTTTAGTTTGCCAACCATGAGCTCATTGGGTTGACCTAGTTTAAATGAGAAGTCACAGCAGATGCATTTTAAAGACTCTTAAAATCCACATGCCAAAATACGAACTTTCCTTCTTGGGTTTCTCAAACGTCCTGATGGTTTTAATGCAGACATTGATCTGGTCACGCGTGCCATAATAATACTTCCTCTCCTTTTTTGCAGGACTATGTCCAGGGCATGACGGGAGTGTGTTACGACGGCCTGGAGGGCCTCATCTACCTCGTGCTCTTCTCCATCATCACGGCTCTCATGTTCAGCTCCATTGTTTGCAGCGTTCCTCACACCTGGAACGGCAAGAGGTGACACATCCACACACTCGCCCTTTAACTCACAACCGCATAGGAAGCAGGGCAAAAGCTTTTAAAGCAGCGTTTGTGTGCAGGACTGCGTTAACAGTGAGAAATAATTTAAGAACATAAGCCTATCAATAAATTATGTTTTCATGGCATTTCTCCCTATTTCTCTCCAGCACTTGCGCGGCATGAGAAAGTAATTCCGGATAAATAAGGCTGTGTTTATCACCGGGACGTGTCCAAGAGGCTCCAGCTGCTTCCTCAAATAGATTGCTTTCCGTTATCCACCCCGTAATTGTGCCGAGTTGGCCTAAATCTATCATAACCACCGCCTAGGCTGCTGTCGTTTTATTTCCTGCAGCAGATGGGTTAAAAATCATTCTGATGTCTTTGTCCCATCAGCAGCAGATACGGTTTTGCAAGGACGGCTAAGAGGGAAAGTGGTCTCCCGGACCCAGCCGTCAGCTCAGCTGCACCACATAATTAACTGATCCCTGCTAACAATCGGGGGGCATGTTCATCAGTTTGATCTCAGCTGGTGCTTCCTGTTACAAAACAAAGGCTTACACGCCACCAGTCTGTTTTCTCAGTGGTGCCTGCTGAGCTTGTTCTGTTTTACTGTTGTCTAATTCATTTTACCCCTTATGGAATTACATGACGAATAATAATTATTGCGCTGGGTTAGCATACCTTGTGTATATATTAATTAGTAAGTCGCTGTTTTCTCTGATACGCACACTTGAGTAAATGCACGTGTTGTTGGAACATTCACGGCACTGAATGAACTCCTGGATTAGCTATGCAGGAAACTGTGGGATGACCACTAGAGGGAGACAGCCTCCATGATGTCATTGTGGCTCTGTTTTGACAGGGCATGTTGAGTGCATTGTTGATGGATCTGGCATACACCGTTAGGCTTCATTGTCTGAAAGGAATCACATTCTCCCTGCCTAAGGAGGCTCCCGCTTTTTATCTGACAACGTGAACGAATGCATTTATTGTCCTGCCGCTAATTTAGGGCTTTTCATTTCCCTGCGAAAAACTGATCCAATTACACGAGGCTATTTTTTACCGTCTTTGTTCAGTCCCATTAAGGTCAGCGGGAAGAACTGCGTCGTCTTTGCTTCACGCGGCAGAGAATTCATCTGTTTTTTTTTCTTCTCTCCCTCGGGCAGCGATGAAATCAAAGCGTGACGACCGGCGCGGCTCCTTTTGTTATCAGTCAGATAGGACGGGGGCTCCCTCTGGTGGGCGGCGACGGTTTTACAGCATTGTGATGTTTGCAGGAACGACGAGGACAGCGAGGACGAGTCTCTGGGCCACAGGGGGAGGCAGAACCATGACAACCTGTACCGGGTCCACATGCCCAGCCTGTACAGCTGCGGCAGCAGCTACGGCAGCGAGACCTCCATCCCCGCCGCGGCCCACACCGTCAGCAACGCACCCGTCACCGAGTACATGTAAGTCACCACCTAATGGGAGTTTGAGTGAGAGGCGGAAGGCCCGGTCTGAAGGTTGTGTGTGGCTGATATTAGATACTTAGGATGTACTCATGGGCCGGTATGTTGGGGCTAAGCTCTCCTGTAGAAAGCCACACTGTGGACAGCCGGTGCAGCTGTTGCTCTCCAGCTGTGAAGCCTGTGAAACTCAAAGCTCCCTCATGAGTCAAGCTCAAGTGTTGGGGGAAACTGGGGGAGGGGATCCCCCGTGTTCTGGCTGTGTTTTAATGCCCTGGTATGCTGAAAACTGCCGTGGAGAAGTTCTTGTACGCTGCATATTGTTTCTTAATCTTTAAAGCTTGCACTTTAAGGTTTATGCACTACTCAGCTTGTAGTGTTTGATCTCAATGTGCGTTTCGTTCAACAGGGCTCAGAACGCCAACTTTCAGAACTCTCGCTGCGAGAACACGCCTCTGATAGGACAGGAGTCTCCGCCGCCCTCGGTAAGTGTCGTATTTCCTGTTAAAAAAAACTAAAACACGAGAACTCTAGGAACACCTCTGGGTCATTTGACCACGAGCCACTTTTCCACAGATGATTCAGGAACTAAAATCAGGGACCACCGCATCTGTAGAACCGTGACGATTAGGCAAAGTAGACCAATAAAGGATTAAAAACAAAGGCGGTGTTTAAAAACACAGTTATCATGAAGACTCATCCTTTTGTCGGGAAGACTCCAGAGCGTCTTCCTCCACAGCAATCTGTGTGTCTGATGGTCAGTTATCTGCCATGAAACCCTCAGCAATTTGTTTTTATTACTCTCCTTCACTCACTTTGTTTCTCATCACTTTTGTTTTTCATCATCGCTCCTTTTACCGCATCTTCCTCTCTCTCT
Organism: Taurulus bubalis; assembly: GCF_910589615.1. NCBI lineage: Eukaryota > Metazoa > Chordata > Actinopteri > Perciformes > Cottidae > Taurulus > Taurulus bubalis. The sequence goes on from NC_136605.1 coordinate 19,020,150, forward strand.
CTCTCGTTCACACACACACACACACACTCACGTTCTGGACAACAAGGCCCAACTTTGTCTGAGAGTGAAATGAATATCAAGAAATGGTTCAACAGCAGTAACGGCCAGTACTTTACGTGGAACTGTCCAACAGGAGCTACATTTTGTCCCTGGTTCTTCCGGTCGAAACTCATTTAGTTTCTAAGTTCCTCCTCCTTTGTTTCCAATGATCGCATGCTTTTAGTAGTGTATTGCACTATTGTGGTATTTTAGGGGAACCAGTAAATGGAGAGATCATTCTTCTCCTGTTCAGTGAATCCCATCCAGCTCTGTACTCAACCCTTTTTCATGAATAGGGAGGCAAAACCAAAAAAGCATTTTCCTTGATGCATCAAGATGTGATGGGACGTGTCAAACAATTACATATTTATCTTGGATAGCCGTGTTTTCATTAGATAGCTGTGTTATTTTTTATCATTTATACTATTTTATTAACAACGTTTTGGTCTTCAGACCTTCATCGGGCTCATTATAGACAAACGGCAGCACACACACACACACACACACACACCTCTGAAACCTCATCAATAAAATAAGTGACGGACGGCGTGCCGGATTCTTCGTTTCCCTCCCAAGTCCAGAGTTTGTGATCCTCTTCAAGACTTTATGGAGTGAAAGAACCTTGTTGAAACTGCGACTTGATAGAAGTTGCTTGACCTTGTAAGAGGAATAAACCTCACCCCCCCCCCCCCCCCCCCCACCCCCTCCAGTGGCCATGTAGACGCTGCTTTGTGTATCTTCTCTATACTTCTCTTCTTGTCGTTTTTATTTCATTTTTTCCTGCGAATCCATACAGTTGTATTTGACTGCCGCCGACAGTAACAGCGGTCTCAGCTGGCAGTTAAAGCCTTCGGAGAGTTCAAGATCGTTTTGGTAACCTCATCTGCTATGCTAACAGGTACAAAACATGCCCGCCTCCTCCACCTGCTGGCCTGTTCCTCCTCTGTGCCACCTCCCCCCAAACTCCCAGCTCTGCTCACCCTCTATGCAGGCCCTCCCACTCCCCTCCCCCGTGTCCTGACTCGTGCTACGTGTCCCACCTGGTGTCTCACCTGACTTGTTGTTTCCTGTGGCCCTGGGCTGCATGTTCCCCTGCCCCGCTGCACCACAGATGTACTGGGAGGAACATGTGAAGCTGCGGCTCACTGTAAGCTGTGAGTCAATGTCAAGTCAAGGTCAAGATCATGACGCCGTTAAACCGCTTCACTGATCACCTGGATCTGTTTTGTCTTGATTCTTTATGGGCGGGGTTTAAGAGTCACATATTTCACCCGTGTGCCACTTTTTTTTTTTTTATGACCATATATATATTTACAGTGGGTGTCTTTTTTAAATCTCTGGTATTTTACCCACCGCTACTGCATAAATCTGTCAGTTGATTTATGAACACATTTAGACTGACGGATATTTGGATGAGTCAGAAGCTGCCACCGCCGACAGATGGCGGGAGTTATTGAGTCTCAAAACTCTCGCCTGAAATTGGACAAAACCAGACTTTTTCGAGACATATTATCGGCAAAATAGACATTTAAATCTTTGACAGCTCTAAATTTTTTTCTTTTAATATCCCAGGTAAGTAGTGGTTTTAATGAGCCCATATTCGTGCAAATACTCTGCGTCCGAATGGCTCTGGAGGCCGATCGCAACATAAGAGAAATATATTACAACTTAGTGTTTCCTCTTGCGTTTGCAATGCAGCCTCTCTGTGCTTGTATCGCCTGTGTTCAAACAAATGCATGGGTGCATCCTAAATGTTTCTGAATGTGCACGAAGGTTAAAAGCAAAAAAAGCCAAATAATTTAAACTCAAATTAATGTTATGTGTTCACACAACTCCTTGTCGCCCCCTTCTGTCGCTGTGATGTTCTCTCTGTTTATGAATCACTTAACGTCCCTTTTTAGATTGCAGCAGTGTGGAGGAACTAGTTTGAGAGGTAATCTGTGATCTGTAGTGCTTTGATGAGTCCAATCAGTGTGTCTGTGTGTTCCTCCACTGCTGCTTTTTGATGTTTCATTCACCAGAGGCTTTGAATCTGTTTTATTTCCAGGTTTAAAACCTTTCAATTTGACTCATATAATGATGAAAGATCCTCGATGGACTGTGTTTTTAAAATGTTTTATAGTCAGGAGCGTCGTTATTCCAATAGTAAGGAGTAGAAGCATCAGTCATGTTTTGTTCCCGCGTGTCATTGTCTCTTTGTTTTAACCGCAGTACACCTCCAGCATGCGGGCGAAGTACCTGGCCAACAGCCCGCCGGACCCCAACGCCCCTCCTCCTCCTGCAGCGCAGCAGCAGCCGACACCGGACGCATCCCGTCTGCAGCGCTGACGCCTCTGACGCGTCGCATCCAGTCAGTCCGTTCTCATCTCTCACACCTTTCAGTCACTCCTCCGCCGTCTCACTTGACTTCAAACGGGAAAAAAAAAAAAAATGGTTGGTCGAAGCCACACACACAAAAATCGATGAATCGCACACATTTCTTTCTCCGCAATCCCTGGCTGAAGTTCACTATTAAGGGAATCAACGTCAGTGCCTGGGATTCATCTGCAGCTGCACTGACTTTCACATTCCAACGTATTTCATTAGACATCTAACTAGACATTGCAGTGGACTCTGGAAGTGCTCGTAGACTAACACCGATTACTACTGGTTGTTGATTTTGTTTTGTACTGTACTGCACGCTCTCGTTGCTGTGGGAGAGAAAGGGAGACGCCGTGCATATGAATGTGGGAGGAGCCAACTGTTTACCCACCTGAAGTGAAGGCGTTGCTTCTCACTCAACGTAGATTCATTTCATCTCACGGTGCAACGTCACGTCTCACGTGGAGTTTAAAAATGCAGGTCTTCTATGTTTGAGAGTAAGATTTGCCTCGTTCTCCGGTTAAAGTCGGCATACTGTATATTTCACATGCACATTATCTTGTTTTTGCATTTTATGCTCAATCCGACGTTTGGGACCAGTTTTGCACGTCTTGCAGGTATAACATTTTTTTTTATTTTCTTCTTGGGACACTTGTGATTTTCCTGTGGCGTTTTTTTCCATACCCATTGATGAGCCACTATTCTACAGCAAGAGACTGTAGCGCGTGATGCTGTGAACTATTCTGGCACATTCTCTCAGAGGATTTGATGAGGACAAAGAAGAGCTGCATGATTGAACCGCAGCTGTTTGGCAAGAAGAGTCTCAGCAGGGCAACGATGTTCCCCCACCCCCAAAAAAAAGAAACTAATGAGTGTGACCAAGACGAGAAGTTTTTTTTTATACTACTGGAAGAACTTTTTTTTCTTCCCGCCCTTTGAAGACAATGGTGAGCCAGAGGACAGCGCTCAGACTTCACCAGACTGCTTGTTATTCTCTTCATGTTCCTGTTGAGTTGTAAAGCCTCGTCTCCCTGAACAGAACTAGGACTTGTCCCCCCACCCACACACACACACACACACACACACACACACACACACACACACATATCCTTGACTCGGTCCGGCAATGATCTTTGCCACCAAATGCAGCAGCTTAGAGTCAGAAACTCTGGTCACAAGAATCTTAATGCAGGTTTACGTGACACTTTACATACGGAGAGAAGCGTAATATTGGCAGTGCAGTGTCCCACAAATGTGTTTTAGCATTTTTAACTCTGTAGATGAGAGTGAGTGGATGCTGTGAAGGGATTCTGATAACTCCGCCCTCTCTGTGATCTGGAAAATGTCAAAGTAAAGCTGCTGAATTCCTGTTGGAACTGTACTTCTGCTTGCTTCTCCTAGATGTGCTTTGTGACCAGTAAAGAGGTGTTTTTTTATTAGACTGTGCCAACAAGGGAAGCGCAACTCTTTTACTATCTGAATATCTTTTTAAATGTCTTAACTTGAGGCCACTTTGTAACGTTGACAGCTCCTGGTTGCCCGTGTACTGAAATGAGAAAACGAGCCTGACTTTTTCCAAATAATCTGTGCTCTTTAAAACATTATGACACCGATGCAATCTCTGTGTTTTTGGGGTAGTCGTCACATTCTCTTTGTTGTTTGTAATGCAAGACGATTGTACAGATTATAAACATTTACAGATGAAGGAGAAGAAAAAGAAGTGGCTGAAATAGACATTTCATTTTAAATTCCTTAAAAACCTTATTCCACGTTTTTCAATATTTCTTTTCGTTTCTTTTTTTTTGTCATTTTAGAATCTCTTGCAAGCACAGTGTGTTGCTTCATTAATGTGAATATGGTCAATATCATTTTAGATTACATTCTTTGAGATTTTTTTTTCTGGAGAGAAAAAAAAAAATCACTAGATGTCATTTTGTTTTTTTATTTATACATCAGTTTTTGCAATCTCTGAAATGTGTACATGTACAACCTGTGGTTATATTGAGCTTGAATGCTGTGTTTTGAAATTAAACCAACTTTAACTGTAGTGACCGGCCTGTTATTGGACATCCTGACCAGGAACAGACACTAGGTAGCAGCAGAACTGCACCGCGCCGTCGTCTCCCGTTTACTAACTACATTCAAGATATTTATTGTCATATGCACAGATAACAGGCAGTTATTCTGGACAATGAAAAGCTTATTTTGCTGGGTCCTCCTAACACAGAATTACAATAAACTTTAAGGGAAAAAAAAAACACAGAATGGTGAAATAATACAACATATTACATTTTAATAGCCAGTGATTTGATACAATTATACACAAGAAAGATTTTTCACCCAAACCAACACATGGTAAAAACATTTTTTTACTAGAATGCTACAGTTATTGCTGCCCGGAGGATTTGATTGTTCCATTTAGTGTGTGTTTTTTTTTTTTTTTTTTTTTAAATCTGTCGTGAACCAGGAAGTCTCTTACATTACATCCTGGATAACCACGCAGATCCCCTTACTGGTGACATCATCAGAACCACGATCAAAGTCCTCATACTACATACAATGAGATGAAGCGGTGACATCTGTGTGGTGATGATTAAAGCGACAGCAAAAAGGGATTCAACGAGGACCAAATTGAAACGATATCAACACAAGTAGTTCTGGTATTCCTCTTAGAGACGTTATGCATGTTGGTGTTTTAGTTGTGCAGCGGCGGAGCACGAGCCGCATGCAGATCCCTCTGAGAGGCAGAAAGGCCGCGTTGTGCTGCTGACCTCTGGGCCGACAGCAGGCAAAGGTCAGTGTCAGCTCCGGGCCGCCAGACAGCTGCCGTCGTGTGGAAGTCTGGATTATAAAGAGACAGAGGAAGTGGCCCCTTCTTTCTCGTCAACTGATTTCATCTTCTCATTCTTCACATATTTGGAGCCGGCTTTAATATTTGCAGTTATTTGTTTTTCTATAAATCTTTCGCTGAACTTTCAGTGTTTAGACGAAATGTAACTTTTTGATGGAGAAACAGATTTTTCAGTCGTAGCTATTTCCTCTCATCTTTCGCGGCATTTTCTGTCTCAAAAGATGCATATCGAGATTACATCATCTCCTGGGTTCCCCTGCTGTTTATTGGGTGGAGGCCGAGCGAAACAAAGCAGTAAACAAACAAAGCCCGATGGAGGCGGAGGGGTTTTCACAACCAGAGATGCAAATGAAAATTCACACGGTCTCACTGTCGAGGAAATTGAATTACCCGGCTTGTTGCCGGACTGGAGGAATGCATTACTAATGCTTTGAGGTGAGGAGCTGAATGGAGAGGGTGGTGCACCCCCACCCCCCTCCCACCCCAGACACTTCCTGAGTCTGGCCGGGCGCTGCGCCAGGTGGTCGCACCACGGCGCTCCTTCTCCTCCATGCCAGGCAGCTGCAGGACGGCCAGGAGACGCCAGAGAGAGCGAGAGCTGCGCGAGGCGAGACTTCCACTTAAAACGTGCCGGGTCTGCATGGAAATACAAATCTTGCTGTCCTTTTCCAAAGCAGTGTCCCATAAACATGGCGACGCGTTCTCCACCTTTCTGACTTCTGGTAGAGTCCGTTCATGTCGGTACGATATCTTTTAGAGATTTAAAAAAAAACACTCAAGGTTTGAACTACTGTGTATTCAGAGAGGGAGTTTAATCCAGTGGTTCCCCATGTAGGGCCCCTCCTTCAGAAGGGTCACAGGATAAATCTCAGGTCCCGGGTGATGATTATTGGGAGAGAAAGGAATGAGAAAAAAAAGTTCTGCGACACAAATTTGCATTTATTTTTGGGACTTTTCTATAATCTTTGCTTTTCTGGACCTTTTGGGCCTTCAGTATTAATAGAAATGAGACATAGACACATGAACTAGATGCTGCATGTGTGTTTGAATGGTCGCACACCACTGGTTTAATCCTCGCCAATAATAATAATCTTACATATAGTTCCATGCAAAATCTCCATTTGAGAAGAAACTAATACGCGCTACAGATGTCACATCCATGTAATGAAGTCTACTTCTACTTCTGTATAAGTAGCTGCTGCCTTTCACTGCTCATAATGTTCACTTTCTGCCTCCATATCTCAACATGATCCCCGTGTCATCGCAGGACGGATGAGGCCCAGGAACCCCGAACGCAAACACAGGACGTTCGTGTCCCGTTTGTGGAGGCAGTCCTGCTGCTTTGTTGCTGCCATGCGTATGCGGGAGGGGGAGAGGGGCGAGGGAGGGGGAGGGAGGGGGAGACGGCATGCCTGGTTTGTCTCTTTTGTGGCCGGGTGTCCTGGGGCTCACCGCTCACGTTGTTCACGCCTCAGCTCCTCCAGTCAGGGGGAGCACGTTCCCAATGAAGGATTTACGGAGCTGTCTGGTTATCCCCGTCCTCACCTCCTTCTTCCTTTTTTTTGTAATCCTCCTCCTGCTCGCTCTGATGCTTCAGCACTTTCTCAAAGCGTTTCCCCTTCTTCTTCCTGTTCCCTTTAAAGTCATCTGGGATAAGAATTTGTCTTGATCCCCGAGGTTCACCACCATCTTTTAAAAAAATTAACCACATGAGAGATTTAACCGCATTATCTAAGCTGACGGTCGGGACGTTAATGTTCCGTTTTCAACACGCATCCAGAAACACTTCATCTACAAGGACAGGAGTCCCGGTTTGTGGATTCAGATGCAGTCCGAGTATTTTCCATATTCTTATAATAGCAGCGATGAGTTATCTCGGCCTGAGGTTGCACAGACTTTAATGGACGATCAAAAACCCGACCTGCTGGAACTAAAATCCAGTCCACAATCCGGGGTCAGTAAATCTTAACTCGCACTAAACCCACTTCAAGGAGCCGAGCCCAAAATGATCCCACAGCAGGACGGACTGGAGGAGCTTTCATCGGTCTTCTCCACATTTGCATCCTGATTTGCATTTTTCTGCAGAGCGCCATGACTCAGTTATTTTACTTTGATGCAAATTACCATGATAAAACACATTGTAAACTGTCATTCATGAAGGGATCTCATTAAATAACAATTTGTCATGTTATCTTTATGCAGCAGTTTGACCTCCTGCTATGCAAACAAACCCGCAGGATGAGGAATGTTTCACAATGATTGAGTTTATATCAGTGAAACTGATCCGTATCCAATAGATCACTGTCTATGCTCATCAAACACCGTGCAGAGGTGTTTGACATCAGAAATACAAGTTTTATATGTAACCTGCCAATGGTTAGAATCATTAACATTTTATTTTGAACCCTGTTTAACATGCATAAACAGTATATTGTTTCATATTCGGCAAGTTAAAAGTCTTGATGTTAAAACCTGGAACACATGTTGTGCAGACCTTTGCAGGATGCATTTAATTTGGTTTAAAACGACAACACTTAATGTGAAAATCAATCGTTTCCCCCAACTGAGAGTAAAAAAATAAATTCAAATTTCTCAAGTCCTTCACTGGAGTGCTGCTTCTACCCAAGTTCAAGTGCTTCTCCAGCAGGATACGTGATACCTGGATTATGGTGAACTCCCACTTTCAGAGCACATGCTGAGCAGGATTAAGGCCCCGGCCAGTTGCTGTGAGATCTCTCCGTGCCGCCGCTCCTAATCCTGCAGACAATGCCGCCTGTTAATTGGAGCCTGACTGATATAGCAGAGGGCAGTCATGAAGACAATGTGCGAGTGGCCGGCGGCTCTGTAATCCCCTGCACTCTGAGGAATGTCCCTCAGTGGCAGCCATCCACACGTCACCACTTCCACTCCTGCTCCCTCACGCCTCACCGCCCACTCAGGGGGTTTCCACTTTCCTGGCGGTTGAGAGTCGCCGCCAAACAAACGAGAAGAGAGAGCGACTTGGCGGAGTTGTGACATTTCACATGTTGCACTCGGGGCGCTGATGGGAGGCGTAAGAAAGCTTCACCCGGGTGTTTGTGTTGGAATCAGCACGCGACACGCCGTTAGCAGACGTAAGGCTTTCCTGTCGTCCACCTGAAAGCAGGCCGGAGATTAAGACCTGTGGAGCCTCCATATCCATCCTTAAAGAGATGTCTGTATGTTAATGTGTATCAAATATTACTGAATATCATAAGCTTTTCTAACAGCACACTTTTATTTTTTTTATTTTTTTTGAGGTTGCAGGAGATTTTATTTGGGTTGCCAAATACATGTGTAAAATATCTTACATGCTCTTTTATTAAACATTTAGATCTGCAGGGCATCTTTGATCCACACTTTTTTTGTGTTATACATATATATACACTTTATTGGTGAGTATGCACAATATGATATACAGGTATCAGAGAACAAGTGTTGATCAGTTTACAATAATAAGGAAGAAAATAACAGGAAAGTAAAGCAAGCAAACAAACAAAGATAATAATACAGTAAAATAATGAATCAACAATCACACATTTCAGGGTGCTGGTGTTGTGCACAGATCCCTCTATGTCAAGTCAAAGTTTGTGCTGTGAAAAAAGCTCATTGTGGACCAGACAGGAAGAGATTCAATACGAATATATATTTGTTGTCTTTCTAGATGTGTTGCGCCTCTTTGTGATTATTTGTAGTTGGTTAGTGGTGTTTTTTACGTTGCTCTTCAGTAATTTTGCATTTCTTTGTGATCCTTCAATGTGTATTTGTAGTAGTTTTTTGCATATTTGTGGTTATTTGAGGTCTCTTAAATCATTTAATGTTTTTTTATTTAGCATATGTATTTATTGCCTCTTGTTTCGCATGACTTTGTGGTTGTTTGATTGACTTTCCAGCAACAGACGCCTCATAAAAAGACTCTGGTCCTGGTGAACCTGTCCAGTAATGCATCCATGGTATGAACAAGCAGTCAGACTCCAGGCCACGGCTCTGACACCTTTTTGCTGTCCACACACAAGATGTAGTTGTAATGACAGCAAGACATAACGTCCCCTTGTCTGATTTAAAATGAAAAGTAAAACTGTTGCTCGTGCAGAAATGGGTTAGAAACCAGTCACAACAGGATTCAAACCCTTAACGGCTTTCAGGCCGCCGGGTCAAGACGTGGTTTCGCCCTGAGGTGAAAAACTGTAGGCGGGCAGATTTCCTCTCAAGTATGACTCAAACAGAGACAGACACAAGTCATGCGGGACTTTTCATGTTTTGTAAACAGAACATGATCGACATTTTGGATACTGGAACCTTTATCAGTGGAAGATAATCAGCAACAGCCTCCAGCCATGTTTCACCATGCACGGCTCGCTGACAGTTGGGTGGTCAGCCATGTCTGCAGTTGGATGTTTGTGTTCTTATAATCTCACCTGCCTCGTATGCAAAGCAGCTGAAACTGCTGAATCATTCCACAGAAAGACAGATCTCCGGAGACATTACACCTGGGTTATACTCTTAAACATTATATTAACTGTTTTCCAAGTGGCAGCCTCCTGTGCAGGAAAGGGAAGACAATGTGTAAGTGCCAACAACTGCAGTTCCTCTAATGGCCACTTGAGGCTGGCTAAATCCCCATAGACCCCTATGTTAAAATGCCCAACAAAGGGTTTTGGTCTCTATAGCCAATATACCTGTTCATGACAACTTTATAAAGTTGAAGTTTTATAAAAACTCCCTTGTTTAAATAAAACAAAGGCTTAAAGTTAGGCATAATTAGGGCGTGGCCGCTCTGAGCAACAGTTGTGTGTCTTCACCAAGATGGAGTTAACCCACTTTGAGCCTCACAGCGGCTGAGAGATCACGTCCATATTTTACAGTATAATTATATTAAAACAATAATTATATGTGGACGAAGGACTACTGAACCCCCCCTTTAATACCTCAATGCAAACATACTGCAAGGAATAGCTCATCATGGTAGCTAACGTTAAAAAGGAAGATACCACTTTCACATTTCATTTGTCAGTTCAACGTTAAGCTAACGTTACAGCTAGATACTGGTTAGCTTAGCATCATGAAACGGGGGAATCGGCTAGCTACACTAACACGTATCTTTCTTGTTGAATCACCATAAAAATAGGAATGTAAAAGACACAATTAGCTGTTTTCTCGTTGGGTAACGTGTCGCCGGTCAACGTGCAGCAGGCCAACAAATAGTTCAGTCTGTATGAATTAAACAAACTTGATTCACTCGACTACTTGTTATATAAAAACTGTCACTCCAAAGCCACATTTAGTGTCTCAAGTGGCTCCTCTCCTCCTCCGTCTCCGTGTGTGAAGCTGAAGCCTCGGCCTCCGCTCAGGGTGTAAATTGAAATGCTAATAGCGTTAGCTTCAAAGCTCAGCCCCTCTGTGTGTATTATTCTGCGGCTGCTGGTATGGGAACAGTCGAGATTGCAATAGCAAACGTGAAGGGAAGATAAACAGTGGAAAAAGCTCCTGACTGCAGTAATCACATGTAAGGAGTCCTTCACTCGTAGATGTGACAGATTAGTGTGCTTGAAGGATTACTGAGAGATCAGAGAAGAGCGGGAGGAAACGCTGTTAGGCTCTTTTAAATCTCATACTACCTACTTTATTTCCTCTCGTTGGAATAGTGCACAAACAAACTGGTCTTTTTACTGATTTACCAGGGAACCAAAACACCCCTAACTCTGTGATGGTGTGTAAATCTCCTCTGTTGTGATTTAAAAGAAATGTGTGAGTTTAAAAAGATTAGACGCGTGTTAGACCAACACTTTAATGATTTGTTGTGTGTGTAAAAACCTTTATCTTTTTGTAGGAAAGGATCAATGCACTGCAGGTCTGATTACTGTTTTCACATCCACAGCTCGCCAGTTTTATAATACAAGAGTTTTATTCTTAAGCCACATGCTCTTTTTTCCCATGGGTGCAGTGCCAGAGGAGATCTCTCTCTCTCTCTCTCTCTCTCTGAAGCTGAAGCCAATCAAGTGTCTGCTTATTATAACTGCTTTGATTGCTCCATTTCATATGAAGTATGATTGGAAACTTCTGCACGGGTTTATTGGACACATTTTACAAGTTGACGGAGAGAGAAAAGAGAGAAAGGGCGAGAGAGCAGAGGTCAGTGTGTGTGAACATGAGCTTTGGACACATGAAAGACGGCAGTGTTTCCCACTTCACGTCTGTGGAAGGCAGAGCCGTGGTTGTGGGTTGTGGTGGGGATGTTTGCTCCGAGTAATTTGTCTCCCATGCAAGGCTTTGGTGATGGATCCTCTGCTGTGCGTCTGCCAGAGTGCAGCCGGCATGATGATAATGTTTAAACTGCACTCCTATGCTGAGAATTAGTCAAACAGAATTGTCAGATTTTTTTTTTCTTCTTACCAATAATGAAACTCTATGATTTATTTAAAAATAATCTTTTACAAGTAAAGGTCGAAAAAGGGCTCCTGACTTTATCATGTATTATATAATAAGATGGATGCATTATTGATATCGTTGACTGCCTTAAAGCAGATTTGACCCATTTTATTAATTGTTGGCTGCTTCACTCTAATGTCTTATAGCTTATATGTTCAATACAGATGTCAACTCTTAGTCAGTGAGTTCATTTACAGCTGTCAGATTGATTAAATGGAGTTAATAATACAATATTTCCATAATTGGACGGCATAAAATATCTAATTAAAATACTCAAATTGTGAGTGGCAACCAGAATGAAAGAAAGTGAATAATCATATTTCCTTAAATGTTTTAACTGCTTTATAGCAGTGGTTCCCATCCTGGGGTTCGGTCGTAATATGGAATATGGGGGAGGTTTACCTCGAGTTATTTGAATGAAACTAATAAATAAATATATATTTCCCATTGAAGTGGTGGAGTAGACGAAGTAGCATGAAATGTAGAAATACTTAATAACAGTGCTTTAATAAATGTAGACCTTTCACCTCTGCATTAATAAAGCAGTGGCACTACAAGAAGATCCATTGTTTTGAACATTAGAAAAGAAGACAAAGTCAAATAAAAACAAGACCAAATATGTAATGTTTCTCAGTGGTTATGCACTTTTATTCAAAGTTGTAGGTCCCACCGCGGGTCCCATGGTAGTTAATACCAGGATCAGCTCATAATCCCTGAGAAGCCAGTATTGGGAATAAACTGCTCGAACCCTCCAGATACTGGAGAATAAACACCACAGTCACTTAGCGCAGGTCAAAGCGGTACAAAGATCATGTCCGGGGCATGAAGAGCGTATGTAAACCACAAAAGGAGGGAAATGACATTATACTACTCATTAAAAAACAAAGGGCACAGTACACAATACTGCAATCAAAATGTACAATGCCACCCAATATGGGTGAGAGACGACACAGAGGGCGGACACCTCCATGTGGAAACACTCATGTTGCTCTTGTAAAGGTCTCGCCTCACAGGCCTCACAGCTGCGTGTGAATGAGGAACAGTCACATGACGCTCAGCAGTCTTTTGTGCAAACTATTAGAGACCGCGGCTCATATCACACATGCAGGTTATCGTTTATGCCTTCGTTTCAAATGGGATTTCTCTTTGCTTTTTCACTAATTCTTCACTGTCGGACCGTGTGAGGCGAGAGCGTCTTTTCAGGAGCAAACATCAGCTCATTTGAAACTCAGCTGTGCAATTTTTTCAACAACAACAACAACAACAAATAAAGAAACATTTCAAAGCAATTCAAAAAGCTGATTTTTAAACCCTGAATCAAAATCTCTTCCTACTCATTATTACACAGTATAAAGACGTAATTGGAAGCGCTTTTAAAGCCCCAAAGACAAAGATTATATATTAAAAACACAAATAGATGAGAGATCTTGACGGGTTATTTCTCTTTTTCTTTGTTATAGTTTGGACACAAATCTGAAGCATGTCATTAAAAAGAACGTAAATTAGGTCAATTGACCGAAAAATATCGCAAAGGGAAAAGTGCTTAGTCCTGATATACCTCAGATTAGGTCCCCAAAGGATGCATTTAGGGAATCTGCCTACTGCCAGCTCAGTTAATGGGAATAATAACACTGTTAACTTAAAAGCACAACAATATCTTCATATTAGAGCATTTGTCCGGAGTCATCGGAGTAAAAATATCTGAACAAAAATGCCAATTATATGCGATAAAAGCCAACAAGAGCCTACAAACAAAGAGCTGTATGGCGTTGCATTTTTAAAAAGCGAAAAATAAAAAATGTTAATGTGAAGCTGGCAAAAAGGCTTGAATATATGTCAATACATTCTATGAGAATTGCAGATACATTTACAAGCAACATATACATCACAAAGCTCAACTGATTGCCTGCAAAGCTTAACGCTGAAAGCAACTTCCTGCCGAGAGCTGGGGTCCTGCACCAGAACATAACGGGGCGAGGTCCTGGCTGCGGACAGGAAGGAATAGTCCCGAGGTCGGGCCGCACAGCAGCCCAGTAAAACTATCAAAGACCGCGCACAGCCGCAGCGACAACGCTGCAGCCGCGCGGTCTCACACCAAACACTGGTCCCCGCGAGCCTTTCAGATACCGAGGCACGGCGGGGACGAGGATGAGAAAGGAGCGGTCGCCTTAAAAGGCAACCTGAGGGGGGCACCAGGGGGTGTCCGGGTAAAGGAGGCAGTGCACAGACCTGAACCTGGAAGACACAGCAGAAGGATGGAGTCAGATTGGGTGAAAAGAGGTGGAAACTGATTTAAAGCTGTCATTAAATACAGAACAATGTCTCACCTTGATGGATCCTCCTCCACGGGAAAAGCCCCTTTGAAATTGATGATATTACTCTTGTTTTCGAACATCCCATAACTTAGGGTGATCTGGAACAAAGATCACAGGGGAAACGTGAGCAACATCAAAAAAAATATATATATATTTATTTAAAATCACCAAGAAAACTGGCTATGGATCGTGTATAATCGTCAATTGACTCAACATCATTATCTCTTGCATCGCTTGTGTTGTTTAGTTATTCACTGCACACACTTATATACACTGCACATACTTGGCATTTGTGCACTTTCTTTACCGTTTAATTTCCTAAATTAATACGCTCTACTGTTTTGTTGTATATGTATTGAGTATTTTGCATTCCTTTGCATTTTTTTGTGTCCTCTATGCAAGTTGCTTGCTACTGTGACAAGCTAATTACCCCTTGGGGACAAATAAAGTATCTATCTATCTAATACGCCTCTCACCTGCTTGTGTATCTCCGTTCTGGACACTTGTTGCAGGTTCTCCAGGTGGGAGTGGAACAGGTTGCTGCGGGTCAGAGGAACCCCCAGAACCGACTCGATGATGTAGCCGATGGTGCAGTCGTCCGGCAGGCGGATCTTCTCGGCTGTGTTCATGAAGTGGCCGCCGCTGGAGACAGAAAGGAAGAAAAGCACTTGGTCAGTGCTGATTTTCACCCTCAAGACTGAGCGCTCTGTAGATAATGCAGGCTGTGAGTGTGTGAGTGTGTGTGTGTGTGTGTGTGTGTGTGTGTGTGTGTGTCTCACCTGGCCCACGGGCTCATCTTCAGCGCCAGACCTCGGCTCACGCAGAAGCCTGCTCCGCCAGTAGCGAACCAGAAGTTGACAGGTTTCTGAAAAGGACACACAAACGTTTTGTCAACATACCGAATCATCTGACAAAGATGGATTTCACGATCTTGAAACTCCAACTCAGCGGATATGAGAATCTTCCGCGTACCATCTTGTTGTCCCCCAGCCTCTCTGTGGCCTCGATGGGCCGGTCCAGACTGGGTTTACCGATGTACATGTCCTGGGTGTGGGGGTACTGGGACAGGTGCTTCACCAGGGTCCGCACGTTCACGTAGTTGTCGTCATCTACGTGACAGAACCACCTGAGAAACAGAAGAATCATTAGATCCTGAGATAGGATTAAATAAAACTAAAGGAAATCACAATTAAAATAGATGTCAAGTACTTACTTTTTTCCTGACTCTATGAATTTATCATATTCCACGGCCATCTTGCAGGAGAGAGCTTGTCGGCTATGAGCTGCAGAGCAGTTTGTGTTGATTGCGTGACTCCCTGTGGCAACAATGAAAGAAATAGGATGCTTATTATTAAAGATCACACCATGAATGGAGGCTTTATGTATTTGAATACCATCTTTCACAGAAAAAAAAGGACTTTTTACGACCTTCTAAAAATAAGATTTGCCATTAATCCAGAGTGCTCTTTCTATTCAAACAAAGAGCATCTCAGTTCCCGACATGACACGTACCAATTTTCTTTTTCAGCTCCGCATCCTCCCCGTCTGTGAAGATGTACGTCTGTAAACACACACAAAAAACAAAGAGAGACGTCAGATCAGTGGCCTTTTAAATCCACAAAATCAAAAGCGCTGCGGAGGATCACGTGAGGCGCAGGTCGCACGATCAAACTCAACAAGTCCTTCTCCCTCACATCCATCCAGTCCGGTGTGATTAGCATCAATCAACATGCCTTTTATGCAGTGGAAAACACATTGAGTTAAACAACCCCCTGCTCTAATAAAGGCCTTTTGTCCCACGTTTTCACTCTCTCCATGGCAACTGTGCTGCCGCCCCGAAGCATCCCAGACATAGAACAAAGGAGGAGGCAGACTGTCCGCCCCCCCCCCCACACACACACACACACACACACACACACCCACACACTCCATTCATGTATCCCGTCACTTGACCGACCCCCAAACCCCCGCCGGACCTGCTGCCGGGCTTCAACGTGTTGAATGCAGCTCAAACTGGAGCAAACAGCAGATAAAGCACCGGCACAATCCTCCCGTGTGCTCGCGGCCGTTTGACTGACAGAGTCGTGAGTCCGGCCACGAGGCTGCAGGCGCTCGTTAAATGTTGCAGTTACTCATAAAAGGGGAGTGCACGACAAAAGGAGCGGGGGGTCGAGGATTAGACTCCTCTTTATGACGCCTCCCCGCACAGAGCAGGTGCAGGCCGCTGAATGGTGATGATGATGAAAGGGGGGGCCCCTTCGGCGGTCTGTTTACTCTTCACCTGAGGTGAGGCAGCACCTGCCGAACATCACGCTACCTTATCTGCGCCACGTGCCTCTACACGCCAGGTCGCGGGGGCCTTAAACCCCACCGGCGGGGCCCTTTTGTGTCAACGATGAGGCGCAACTGCAAACGTGTGCTCTGCACTTGGATGAAAAGACTCATCTTTGTACTCCAGTTTTCCTCTTTCAAAGCTGCCCGAGCAGATCGTGGAAGCAGATGTTGCTCGACGCTGAAGTCATGAGCCTGTATTTGTTTAAAAGGAAGAGTGGTGGTTTCAGTGGAGAAGGGATCAGAGGCCGGCGCTGTTTGCTTGAAAGCGCGCTGAATAGACGGCCTAATCGCGGAGGCAGCTGCCAGAGCTGCCGGGGCACTGACAGAAAGAGAGGGAGGGAGGGGAGGAGAGAGGGAGGGAGGGGAGGAATCTCACTGCTGATTAGTAAATTGAAAACAGTGTGTGGCCATGCACCCCCCTTCTTCACCCCCATCCTGCCCACCCTCCTCCTCCTCCTCCTCCTTGGGGCCACGTACACGGCCAGAGCCTCTTGAATAGAACAATGCTGTGAGTTTTCATGCTGGGTAAAGTCTCCACTGGGTAAATTCTAAATATGTTTGCCAGCATTTGCATACAGCTGCAGGAGTTAACTAAAGAGAGAGAAAAACCTCCCTGGGAAGGCATTTTTCTTTTTTCTCTCTCGCTCTTTCTCTCTTTGTTTCTTCACTTCAACTTAAATAGAACAGTTACTTTCACAGAATGCTAATTCATATAGCACACACAAAACAAACAGATGGCGGTGTGTGCGAAGCAGAGATAAGCGGCGAGGAGAGGAGGGAGATGAGAGCCGCACTCCCGACCACAGGAAGGCCGGCACGGTGCTGTCTGAGCCGAGCGTGGTGCCTGGCTGGCTGTCTCCAGCTCCACGGGAAGGAAGGGCATCAGACTGCCCTCCCTCCTGCAGCCACTTCCACCGCCCCTCCCCTTTCTAATGCAAAGCCTTTGCAGCCCAATTTTATCAGGACAAGTTATGTGTACAGGATGGGGTAACTGGCATGCACATATTAGTCACATCATAAACCCATCGGTCCTCTTCAGTGACACCCACCCACTTTCTGACCACTTGTACTTCTTCACACAGCCAAGCCATTATTTCTTTTAAAGCGCCCATTGTCGGGAGCGCCGGCTAATTATCATACTTTTAAGAGAGGAATGCATGGCGCACCACGATGACGGCGGTGCCAGCTGCTGAATTCATCTGAAGCTGCGAATACGTGCCAGTTTTACCAATCAATTCGATCGGCTCCTTGGAGCCGGAATAATTGTGATCCGTTTGGTTTTTAAGACCCGGTTCTCAGTACAGAGTTATATTGCTCCACGGTGGTTGATAGAAGGGTTTTTTTTTTGCCAAGAAAAAAATGTTATCAGGACTTTTGATGAAAAAGAGGCCTTCTGTTTCAAAAGCAGTAACTCCCAGATAAATTAAGTCTGGCGTTTAAAAAGCCTCAAAAGGGTAACCTTTTACAGAAAGACTACAGAAATGCTATTTCGGCTCTGAATGGGCTCAAAGATTAAGGATAGGCCACAGGCGCTATTGTGTCAACACCTCGATGGCAGAGATAATCTTCCCTCTCTGTTCTCATGTAAACAGCAGCAGATAGCGGCTCCATCTCACTTTGAGCGGAAGAGCAACGGCACGGGAAAGGCTATTAAATTGGCGTTTGTGTGAATAAAACTTTTCGTCCCTCGTGTGCGATGCTACAAAAAGTGGTCCAAAACTCCACAGATGTCCCATCAGCTGAGCGTGAGAATCCAAAGGACAGCCATATGTACACGGTGGGAACCCGGAGCATCATATGGCTGGCATTAGGGCCGTCCTTTGTTCCGTCTCTCCTGACCACCTGGCACCCTTCCTGCAGGAACTCCCTCTTGCATTGTGGGCCCGCTCTGTCCTTTTTTTTTTTTTTTGTGTCCACCACGCAGCCACCCACCAGCTGCCCATCCCGCCAGCCCTGCTGTTCACTAACATCATCCAGTGCACTGATTACAACCAATTAGCACGGTCAACTGGCGTCCAAGCAGATGTTGAGGTGCATTAACGTGTGACAGCCTGTTATCTTTACAATTTTACTGCCATCTAACACACGAAGAAGAACCCCCCCCAACCCCAACCCTGACCCTGTGACAGCGCTCAAGGCAAATTAAAAGGACTTTTGAAAAAAAGCACATCTGGGTACTCTGGATAAAAATCTGTGTGAATAGCAACCGTTTCCTCCACATTACCCTGTGTGTCTTTGTGCAGCCTTTAAAAAAAAAAAAAAAAGGAGCTTGGTTCTCAAGGCCACATTTTCACACTCAGCGTGCCGCATAAACGGGCCTATAGATGCACCCCTTTGTCCCAGGCATCCCCTTCACCGAAAGCCCCCCGTTTTCTTTTCCCATCCCTCCAGTGAGCTTGACCCAGACTCGGCTCCCACGTTCCCATGGAGAGAGGGGAGACAAGGGGCTGGGGAAAGCCTTTCTCTCCCCATCAGAAAGACGCTTTGTTAGTGCTGGAAGGGGGACAGCGCTGGAGTCGGTGCTGTGAAGCATCCATTGCACTGGGGGCATTCACATGGGACACCCAAAGAGAGGAGGGATAATAGAGGGGGAGAGGGAGAGAGAGGGAGAGAGAGGGAGAGGGGGGGAGTCCTGAAAGTGCTCCCTCCGTTCTCAGGGACATCACTCAGAGGAGAATAAAAAGTGACAGAGCAGAGGAGATTCAGCACGGTTAGCAGGGGATGTGAGGCTATTCCAGTGTATCATCTGGGGACAATGCAGCAGTGTGAGCGGCCATCGAACAGGCATCACCTGCAGCCCACAAACACGCGCGTCACGACATCTACACTTTCACCCCCCTCCCTCCATGAATTAAACACTTTTCCATTACCTGTTGCACGTTTCTTGAGATCCACGTGTCCAGGAGCAGATTCAGCCTGGACTGGTGGAACTTCTTGGTGGTCTTCACCGCGATGAAGACGTCGTGCGCGCCGATGTCCTCGGCCGGAGGCGCGTCGGCGCCGGACGCGGAGGAGCGCGCGGGCTTCTCCACGTCCCTGCGCGCCCGGGTCAGTTTGGTGAAGTACGCCGAGAAGCCCTTCTTGGTCTGCGCGTCCCGCTGCTGCTGCTCCTCCTCCTGCGCGGCGTCCTGCAGCAGGGAGCGCGTCCCGGCGTCCGGCGCGGCCGCGTCGTCCCGCACCTGCGCGCGGCGATGCTGCACGGCGACCAGGAGCAGCAGCAGCAGGCAGAGGCTCGCGGCGCTGCCCACGGAGAGGGCAGTCTTCTTGTTGCTATTGGACAACATGATTACACCTTTTATATAAATAAAAAAGACCAAAAAAAAGCTATGAAGCAGCGCAACAAATCCCCAATGCAAAGTCCATATGGTGTGTTTCTTCTCAATAGAACACAACAGGATGGACACGTCCGTCCGCGCGCATCTCTGAATCGAAAGTAGGTACTTTGTTACGCGAGGGAATATATCAGCTTCCACGCTGGCCACGCCCAGTGGGAGGGCCTTGGATGCAGCGTGCCAGCCAGTGTATCAGAAACGGGGCGTGGTTAAATGAATGAATGAATGAATATGTACTTTAGGGGAAATTTGTTGTCAGAGTAGCAGCAATTTATGGACGGAATATAAAAAACAACAACAGGTATGAGAGATATACAAAATTAGAATAAATTAGAAATAAAAATAGCTGGGATGAAAGATATGTAGCGCAGAGAGTATTATTTAGGAAATACATTTAATTTCAATTTAAATAATAGAGAAGTGCAAATTTTGCTAAGTTCGTGTGTGTGTGTGTGTGTGTGTGTGTGTGTGTGTGTGTGTCTGTGTGTGTGTGTGTGTGTGTGTGTCTGATATGCAGAGTTCAGTTTGGCTTTCACACAGATAATAGGAGTGAAACCCAGAATAAACAGAGCTGCAGGTGGTGTGTTTAGGTGTGTTTCAAAATTGCACCTGAAGGAAAAGCTGCAGCGTTCACACTCTGGTAGTGTGACAAAAAAAAATTTAAATCAGACTTCAGACAGATTTTTTTTTTCCGAGTTGAAGCTATTTGAATTCAGCCGGGTGTTCAGCAGAGAAACGGGCTCTATTGTTCTGCACTGACCTTGTGAGGACTCTGAGCAGTTGGCCATTCCTGGAAACACTTGTTATTCAAATTCTGGCTCTCACATCCGAGTGCCGTCTGGTGCTGGGAGGCCGACCAAAAAACATGAGAGTCCATTTAGACCAGCATGCAGCAGGTGGAAACCTCCCCGACGCCGGGATTTAGAGCGTTTAGTATCGAACAAAATGTCCGGTTAAACAGAGGTCTTACAATTTGGCACAAGATCGAAAAAGGCTGCCGAAAACACCGATGATTTATCCAGATTTTTGGATGAAATATTCAAAAATCGAGTCACACCTTTCATGTCTTCACTCCTCCGTCTTCCTGCAGCAGCAAACCGTTAGCAAGAGACATAACTGTGTTTTCCACTGCAGGTGTTTGATTCTTTCTCATTCTGGGACATGCAGGACATAAGTTACCTCTGTGCTTTGTCGCTGCTGACAAGGTCTTTTGTGCCCCTTTAAAAAAAACTGTGCACAGAAAGGCGTCTAAAGGCGAGTGTAAGAAACCAGGCAGAGGGGGTTGTCTCCGAGGCCTTCATTCTTCTTCCGTCAACCGCCTCTTTCTTGCAGGGCATTCGTCGCACCTCAGAAACTCTTTTTGGTCCTCTGGACAATGTCAGTTGTGTAAAATGTCCGGTTGCGTCAGCTCCAACCTCCCTCTCTTTTCAGTTGATTTCAGCCTCAACAGAAAGTCTTTGACGCAGCTCCATCTGACGTTTACTGCTGGATTAAATCCAGCGTCTTCAGAGGAGCCCACTTCCTCACCAAAGTGCCCACAAACCCTCAAATAAACACCACAGGGTGCTTGATTTCCAGATCATATCAGCACGCTGGGGGATCTGACTATTTATAGTCCCGAAGACGAGCACGTGTGATGCACATAGCCTGCAGCCGGTAAACAATCCCAGCATGCACTGTGACCACAGTGTCACAACATCGCACAAACTGTCCAGAAAGCATGATTTCAGCACTGAGTATCTCTTTTTATCCGCTGATATTACACCACAAGAGCAGCAAACACATGTGCACACGGGGAGCCGTAGAACTCGATACTCTGTGGGCCCAACATGGAAGGCATTAGCTCGAAGCCACATCTTTCTTTCCAACTCTGAATGTTTCCATTGATCTTATATTTCAGTCTGTTTGACATTCCTCGTGCAGGATGGCCCCCTGTACGCTTCTACGTTTTTGAAGTTTGTTTAGGATTGAAATGTGTATCCCCTCACTGGTAGCCTTTGACGTTGTAATATAAGATGCTGCTGTGCAAAGTCTCAGATCTCCTGCTCACTCGACTCTTGGATCATCTCCTCAATATATGCATATCTCCTTCCTTCATATGGGACCACATGAGGGTTTCAGAGAAGATTTAGTGTCACTAAGTTAATATAAACACATCCGTTGTATTCATTTCAAGGTCGCTCAGCTGTGTGTCTTTAACACACAGATGAGTCGTGGTTGTTTCTTTTCAGCACGAGGCAGAGTGAGCATGAGCTGTATATTAAAGAACAAATTGAATGAGACTGCCCCGTGAACCCGGATCAGTCTGCGGTTCTGTTTACTTTCCCGGCTCGGACCCAGCGGCTCTGATTGGATTACAGCTCACACCAGAAGCGAGAGCCAGGGGACCGAGCGTCCTCCTCAGATCTCGGTTTCGGTTTCCCTCCTCATGCAACATTAGAGGAAACTCTCCGAGGACCAAAGGCTGAGAACGCTTCAGCTGCCCGAGAGGCAAATAAATACCACCCGCTTATATTGACCCGCAGAGTGCGAAAGGACTTCCTTCAGCTAAACACAATGGACTGCTGGAAGTAGACTTGAGTGGAGATCAAACTTCATAATGCATTAATAATGATGATGCAATAGGTACATGCATGTGCTTCTTTCTCTCTGAAGTATCGATTCTGGCACGATATTGTATGGTATCATGCTGCAGAGGAGCAAGTATTCAGAAACTTACATATAAGTTGCAATACTGCGATTGGAAAAATACTCAATTTGAAGTAAAAGTCCTGCAAGTAAAAGTGAAAGTCCTGCATTGAAAGTGTCACTTAAGGAAGTATTAGTATGTTCAGAATATTTTCTTAAAATATGCATCAAAAAATGGCGCCTCTGAGTGTTTTATTATTTAAAATCTGATAATTGGTTTATTATTCCATTAAGCATCCAATGTGGAAAAGGTTTATACACTGTTTTATTTATTACAACACATCATCCGTTCATCGTGTATTTTGCGTGTAAAACCTTAAAGCTTTATCGTAAAGCTACATCAACAGTTGTATGTATATATATATATATATATATATATTATGTATATATATATATATATATATATATATATATATATATATATATGAATACCAACAGCAGCGACACACTCAAGCTTGATTTAGTGAAACTGTAAATGATCAACCAGGAGCTGAGTCTCCGGTTACATGCGGACAAGCCTGGACATGTTGAACGCTCTTCCTTCTATTCAATAATTATATAATAAGACATGTAAACCATCTATGATTTGTGATTTATCTGTGAGTCCCCGCCTTATAAAATAAATCAGGTACCAGTCTTCTCTGTTTCACGACAGCTCAAACTTCTCGTACTGTTGGAAACCAGATCTTCACTGGAGACCCTTCGGGTTTATATTTCCACTAAGAGCGCAATAAACCCGAGTGACCTCTAAAAGCTGCTGACAACTTTGACTTATTTCCATATCATAATGTGAATTTGAAGAGGTGGGAGGTTGTATGTTTGAAAAAAAGCCTGTGAAAAGGCTCCTTGTGTGGAAGTAAAGGCCCTTTTTCTCCACCAATACACAGACTTTTTTGTTGAAGTGGAGCTACCTTGCTGGGATGTACAATGGGAGGCTTCAGACAAAGAAAAGGGGCGTTGAGGTACTTTTAAATGTTTGTGGTGGAGTTCTCTCATCAGGCCCTTTCTCATTCAAATAGAAATGTGTGGTGGTGTGCATCCTCTGACTTGTTTTTCTCTGTAATCACAGGATGGAGTCGCAGTTCCGAAGCTTCAGATATTTCGGAGGATGTATCGGTAGCGATGAAGTTTACTCTGAGTTTCTAGCCTAAATAAACAAGCCGAGGCGAAGAGAAAGACACGATTCTTCAGATCCAAAGAAAACAGGAAACTCACGGCTGGTGGTTGATGTCCTATTTTACCCCCCTATTATAATTGTTCCCTTTTCACTCTTCTCTCCATAACCAGGCGAACACGAGCTATTTGCATAACTGTTCAGACCTGCTCATCACCCCCTGCTCCTGCCCTACTTCCACTTCGTCAGCCTAATGCTTCCCAGCACTCTCCCTCTTTGTGCCGCCTCTTGTTGTTCTGGGATCCTAGAGCGATCGGCTCATTCAACTGGGGCGGACTCTGGTCTGGTCTCCCAAACTGAGGTGCACCTAGTGGGGGAAATAGGCCCAAATGTTGAGCCTGGGATGGTTTCCTATTTGTGGTCTCTTTTCTCCCCCGGTGTTGTGGTGGGACGGCTTCAGAGGTGCAGAGATCTGATCTGTGTGTGTATTATGGTGGGATAATAGAGCTGTGGGATCTGATACTGTGAAAATGACAGTCTGATGTGTCAGACTCTCACGGGAGAGAGAGAGAGAGAGAGAGAGAGAGAGAGAGAGAGAGAGGGAGAGAGAGAGACTCTGATGGGAAACTTTTGAGGTTACACTGAGTGTGATATCGGCGTTACACACATTGTGTCATTTCTCTTTTCCCCCCAGAAGGAGATCTGAGTGGCTTTAACTGAACATGCTGAAATAAAGTTTCACAAGTTTTTTTCTGCGAATGATCCAACCTGCGTATTTGTCATAATTCAACTTCCTTTATTGTAGGGAGGTTATTATCACGTTGGACTTCAACAAATCACGACGCAGCTGGTTCAAATCCAGATGCGTCCTTGCTTCCTATGAGAGAGTCAAATATTTACAGAAGTGAATCATTGAGCTGCAGAGTTATGAAATAAGAAAAGACTTTGCTCATCTCTGAGGGAAAAAGAAGGGCAACAAAACATGGATAATCCTCGATGGGCTGAATGTTTAAACAGCTGATAAAACTCAAAATCTTGTGAAATGCAACTTGTTTATCATCTCTAAAAGAATGAATAAGAAGGAGAGATAAGCAGTCATGCGGTGAGCCTTTTGTGATTCCTTCATACATACATTTCTCCAGGTAAACAGAGGGCTGACTCCCTTGGGTGTCCCACATCAGAGCGTCCCGTTACTTAATCTGTTTAAAACGACCTCCTGGCTTCCCGGGCCTCGGGGCTTTGTGGTTTCTCCCAGCGGGCCGAAAAGGAAACCAGGGAAAGGCCCGAGCCTCTCTGAGGTGCTCGGTCTCCCCTTGAGCTTTTACCACAACATGCTCTCACCGTCCATCATCTCCACGGCACGACAACCATCTGCATCTATTTAGGATTTCAACCTTTTTTCCCTTGTTGTTTTTAAGACCTGTGTGGATTTTAATTCATGTTTTTGCTAATGCAGAGCGGCGAAGTTCACTCATGGCTCGTTGCTCGCGGGGAGTGAGCGCCGCGGGTTGCGGGGTGATATACTGCAGCAGAGGAGGCGAGGAAAATTAGGGAGCCATGACAATGAAAAGCAGATGTGACTGCGGGGCAGTTTACTGACTTCACTGCTGTGTGAAAACACCGAGAGACAACGTGGTGGATGCTAACACACATTTAGCGCTTAATACACAGTTGGAACAGATGTTTTTTATCTTATCTGGTCATTTTGCTGTGATCTCTCATCGTTTTTCCAGCTTTTCCAGCTGATATTTATATTCATGATCCGTAAATTGCTATTGATATCTGCTGTTAAATGACAGCAGCAGGGCTCAGTATTAAAGGATAACGGGGTAAATGGGCCAAACCAGTGGCCGCCACATGCTGTGTGTATTGAACACAACACCTGTCAGGAAATCCTGCATCATTACAGACTCTGCAAACACGCACCTTCCTCCCAGACCGTCCAACCTGGTGCGCTGAGGGAAGCCCTTCTTTTTATGGCCCGGATTAATTCCCGGCACCGGGCTTGGCCCAGCTCCAGCCGTGGGGGAACAAGAGCGGCCTCCGTCCCACAGAGCGGTTTATCCCTCGCGGTGGGTCCAAACCGGGCTGATCCTCTCACATTAAATGGATTAGCGGTGTCCTTGTTCCACTGTCAGGAGCTTGTGAAAACAACAAGGATTTAGCATGTCGGCATTTTGCTTTCCTGCCAACATTTCAAACTGTAAATGTAAATCATGTGCTTATTGAAAGATAAATCCCGCAGCGGGGCTTCTGAAACGTGAAGTGTTTCCACCAGACTAGTGTCAGGAACACGGTTCTTAGCTGACCTCTCAGAGTATCGGGCCGCGTCTACAGCTCTTAGTATCCGTGGGAAACCGCCGCATTAGTGCTGCTTACAAGCCCTTTTGATTTCCCATGGGGCCACATCCACGACAGCAGCAGGTTAGGTTGGGACTGGGATGGAAGGAGATCATGTCACAGATATGAGGGGGGAAACAAATCACAGGGTGGCTGCGAGGTTTTATTCTCAGATAGAACGTCACTGTTGTACCTCAGCCAAGAATGTATCAAGTTATTTCATGTCGTGTTTCAGCCTTTGAACGCCGCTGTATTAATCTCCTTCAGAAGGCAGCCGGCCCGTCGCCCTCGCAGGCCTCCTCCACGCGGGCGCCACGCTAATCACACTGTTTAACGGGCCCTCGCGCCACCGCAGATACGCTGGGATCCGGCCCTGACCCCGGATCAGCGCCCTGTCGCCGCTCCAGGACCAGACCCTGCGCCGTTAGCTTGCGTTGGTCTGTTTGCCGCCAAAAGGCCTTAGTGCTGATCTCTACGATGATGTCGCTGCTATTAGGAATTTGGGCTCTATTGGATGTAGACAGAAAGCCAAGCTGAGCTTCATCTTGGTTTGACCTCTTTCATTTATTTAACTGGCTCCAGACTTAACTAAAGCATTACTTTAAGGTCTCCTTACTTTATCTTACTTCACCGGGTGTTTGAGCTTCGCTGTGCAGAATGATGTTAGTGCAGTTTCTTTATCTGTTGAAAGAGTAATTTATTTTTACGCTGCACATACAACCCAGCTTTATAGGCGGCATCTATATTCACATGACTGCAGATAAAACAGAAAAAGCATAATTTGTTACATTCTGGCCTTTTATTCGCTGTATTTCAGTGATTTTTAACCACTGGAAATCATCATCTTCAGTCAGAAACACTATAGTCTCACATTGCAGTGTAAACAACGACAGCATTTCTTAAAAGTCCTCTGCAACGTTTGATGGGGAACTGCTGGCGAACCATGTTTCACTTCAAGTTTCGAATGTTTTTGGCAGCAAAAAATGATGAAAATGTTCTCCAAAGGCTTTAGTGTCGTCTTCAAACGTTCAAAATGTCCACATTTATCCACACTACCGCGGACACAACCCCGGTTTATAGCGTAGATAAAAGGTGTTATCTTCAATATGATATCAATTTGTCTCGGTAAGTCATCTGTGTGAATGTGTTTGTTGGGTGGGCTCGGCAGTTAGGTTACATGTCTGTTCAAACACACACAAACAGAGTTACGTCCCTCCTGTCAGGTTCCTGCAGCCTCGGTCACGTGATCTCCAGCGATCCCCCCCATCCCCCCCCGCTCCCCTCTGGCTCAGCTGGACTCGGCCCAGTATCATTAAAGTCTGTGCAGTCCATTCAGCGAGGCGGGACCGGCCCCCCGATTGAGGCCACACTTACTCACTGGCCCTTTCCCACAACCTCCAGGCACCTTGGAGGAAGTCATCCATGCGTAACTTTGCTGCTTAATCAAAGGCTGAATGTCCAAGTTGTCCCGGAGGTTGGCTGCTGCAAGTGCGGCATTAGCAAAGCACATGCTCTCCTTTCACGGAGAAACAATGGCGCCCATTGTGTCCGGCCACAAGTGTCTATTTTGATTTAAAAGGGGATCTCACAAGGAGACAGACAATGAAGAGAATATCTCTGTCTGCAGGAGGAACACACAGGATACATTCGGGTCTGCACACCACCACGAAAACGAACCAGCCCCGCGTGTCGGGATCATCCTCGACATAAGAGTAAAGATATCAGCTGATATCTGATATCTGGGCTGCACGCTAATGTCCCCTGTAACTGTTTTGACAGGTTGGATTTATCTCTGTGTTTAACTAGTGTAGTAACACGCTCTATTGGGCCCCTTGGAGATGTCAAAATAAGAGCTTAGTGTGATAAATGGATGAGACCGCCGGATCCCTGGATTTACTCTGATAAGAGGATTAGAGCGGTCGTTAGTGAGCGAGATAAGCGTCATGAAATCACCTGAAAATGCAATTTGTGATATCTTTAATCCAATATATCTTGAGGCTGTGTAGCAGTGAATGCACAACAATAAACCGAACAAATCCTGAGAACAGAAAACGTTAAACGCGTTCTTTAGGTTCCATCCCACCTCCTCTGGCCTCTTCGCTGGTTTATAAATAACAGTGACCCATCTTTAAATAGGACATTGTTTTGTCTATTGTCTCTCCATCCCAGAGCTGTCCTGATCACTGATGCTGAAGCGCTGCAGTAAACATCCTCTGACCCTCCAAACCCTCCACTCCCATCCACTCTGACCTCGTGTTCTTAATCCTCAGTTACACTACGCCGGCCTCTGTTTTAGGAATGGGCCTGGAAAAATGTGGCCAGTATTTTTTGTTTCAAACACAAGACATTGGTTATTGACATTAGAGTTGAAGCTAATAATGAGGACATGTTTTCATAATCAACCCTAAGTATTTTCCCATCCACCTTTGAACAAAACCCTTTTTATATGTTTGGTTGCATCAGAAAAGTTGGCGTATCGCCAAAAGAAAAATCAGATAAACACTCATGGAAACTAATGAATACATGTTTCTCCTGATGCGCTTGACTCCTAATATTTGTGAAATATAGAAACGTGGATTAATGAGACATCCCTCATCCTCCCTTTTCAAGACTGCATAAACGTTGTTTATCTTCAGGAGCAACTTGTGAGACGTCGGCTGGCAGTTCCCTGGTTTTTCCACTCAAGCATGTCAGAGAACTACGGTGGCCTTGAGGTAGCATAAAAACATGTAAAAAGGCCAGTGTGTAGTTTGTCCGTTCTGGGATACTGTAGAAAGATGGTGGGCTCCATGAAGAGCTCCCTATGTAGATATGAAGGGCTCATTCTAAGCTAACGAAAACACAACAATTATTAGTTTCATTATGTGCAAATTAAAACATAGTTAGGAAAATTATCCTGATAGATCCCCTGAAAAGCGACACACTGGCCCTTTTATTTTGTATTTTATGATTTAGAAGTTGCTCTAAATTTGGATGTGAAGTTTTTCTTTTTCCACACAAAGGATTTGAATTTGTTTAGATGTTAAAAGAAAAAGCACCAGCTCTAGAAGCGGGAAATAAAACTTGCTGAACACGGTTCCTCCTTTCAACGTGATTAGGCTCAGCATCAGACTGTTTAAAAGGAGCCCCTTAAAAGGATGCTTAGGGGCCTGGAGACGGGGGGGGGGGGTGCTGGAGTGCTGGTTCCCCATTCTTCCCATTATCCGGCTTCTCATTTTCATTGGAAGGAAGGCCATCTATCAGGAGCCCCTATAGGTCTTTTCAGAGACGAATGAAAGGATCACTGTGAACAGACCTGTCTGTGGGTTGCTCAGACATGGGAGACAACAGATGTGTTAAACCAAGCCAGCTCCCTCACAAGAAAAAAAGAAAAAACTGGGGCTGCATGCTCTCTAATGGATCGGCAGCTTTATGTTAATTGCTGAATGGAGTCGGTCAAGGCTCCTGCATGCTTTTAGTGAGCGCGTTCAGGGATCAATCCCACTTCATAAAGAAGACTTCAGACTTCAGGAAAGAGCTGCAAAGAAAAGGCCGTAAAATTGTTACAAGACATTCAATCAAACTGCAGCTATGATCCCACAAAAAGAGCTTGTTTCCAAAAGGGCCGGGTTGTTTGGACTTAAGATATAGGAAGGAAGATCGAATACTAATAAAGCTTACTGCTTCATTATGTTTAATACAATAAAAACACGATCCATCCAAGATCACGATTCTGGCCGTGGGATCGGATTGAAAAAAAACGACAAAAAAAAACGTTTAAAAAATTGTTGTATTTTGGCTGGATGTTTCTCCGTTGCAGACAACGAAAGACTTCCAGTGTGAAAGCAAACTGTGAGACCCTGTTGCAGTGGCAGGGGCCACGCTCACCTCCCGTATTCCTGTGGGAACCAGGATAATCCGGGGAGATCACAGCTTTTCGTCGGAGCACAGATGCTTCATTCATTTACCCAAATGGATTTTTACATTAACTTCTTATGAATTTAGCAACCGGCCGTGCAGCTTATATCAAAACATATATTATGGGGGGAAAAAAAGCAGATGTTTTGTTGATTCCATCCAAACACAGAGAGGTTTGACTCAACTTCTGCACCCCGGTATCCTTGTGTGACACTGGAGGAGGAGGAGCAAAGGTCCCTGCATCAAACCCCGGAGCCTAAACAATGGGCGCTTGGCGTGGACGGCCCGAGGCGAAGCCATCTGCCACGGAGAGAGTGGAGTCCCTTTGTCAGCTATTGTGGAATGTGGAGGCAGATTGATGAGGGCCGGGTGATTCCTTTAGGGCCCGGCGAGGCAGCCGGCGGCGCAGTGAGCCCGAGTAGACACCGCCGGGAACTCCCTCTCCTTCTGTCTCCTCGTTCGGCAGCCAGACGCTGCGACCTGGGGAAAAAATGATGAGGGAAAAGTGACGTAATGTTTTAGATGAACACCAGATCCGTCGGGTTCTCAGCAGACATTCGCATACATGTGTTTATGAGTTGCTTCCTTCTCAGTAAGTGGAAGAAAGTTTCCCCCCGTTGCTGTGTTGTATAAGAATGTCGTGCCGGGTCACGATGGTGTGCCTGGATCGTGACCTCTGACCCTCTCAGCAGGTGTGTGTGGACGGCCTTTATTTAAGAAAATCCAGTCCAGAAGCTTTCTGGCTTTTGTAGTGGTAGAGTCGGGGGTGGGGGAGACGGGGCAGATGTTGTATGTGAATGCCCCCGGGGGAAAGTGTGCCGCCACCGAGGGACGGGGTCAGGGCAAAAGGGCGGATCTCTGACACGAACAGCACAACAGGCAACTCTGGTTTCCATGGCAGCTCGCCGCATCACTAAGCCGTCTGTTCTCGGGGACGTGAAATACGACTTGAGGCTCTGGGATCACTGACAACACAAGCCTCTATTCTGCTTCTGGTGGCACACCAACTCCAAAAGCTGCTTTGGAATCAGAGTCCGGATCAGATTTAGTTTCCTTTGATGGTTTCCAGGTAAACAAACAAACAAACAGGCAGGAGTTCAGTTTCATGAAAATTAGATATCAAACTCTAAGTTCCAGGGAAACACGTGAAACAGAGAAATTACAGGATTTTACTATTTCTGCATGTATTGGTCCTTTTACTAAGAATCTGAATACTTTTCCATCACTGAAGCGCGTTTTTATTTGTTCATCTTCACAGATGCACGGATACTATTTTTAAGAACAATATTTGGGCGTCGTTCCCGTCATTCCTCGCTCACGCTGTTTTCTTCCGCTCTGCTCTTCTGCAGGCCGCTCCAACACAATGCTAAATCTTGACCAAACAACAGGGCCTATAATAAGAAACGTCAACGTCTGGGGACGGCTTCAGCTGCGGAGCTTCAAAGCCTCGGGGTGCAGCAGAAATAAGACGAGATAAAAAGCACAGCTTGTTGCCCTCACTGTTTACTGTAGCTGGACTATGAGTCATTTCCTTTGAGGTGACGGCTGCAGAGGAATGTGACTTTCTGCTAAAGTCTTTGATCATAAGTTATTTCACTATGTACTAAATGGGCAATAAAGCATTCGCTTCAATTGGCTGAAAGATATCCCGCTGATTCACATCACATCCTTATTGCAAGAATATGTAAGGAGGGCATGATTTCTATTCAATGCAGGCGTACTACTGCATCTGAAATCCTTCCTGCACAGGATTACATGGAAACATCATACGCCGAGCATGCTGGAGACAACGTACTCCCCCGAGCTTCACACACTCACAACTTTTCAACATCTGACCTTGAACATCAAAGCTTACAGAACGAATGGCCATAAAGGGCATGTGATAAACAGCATTATATTAATAAACCACACAGAATTACAACACAAAGAACTTTGTTCCTCTCAAGCGTTGCCTAAAGGAAGAGTAATAAATATAGCTCGCATCCGAGATCACGAACGAGTTCGGGGGGCAGAAAACCTTCCCCAACAGTCTCTGTGTTTCTTTTTCTTCCTGACCTTGTCCGTAAAACACCATTGTTCATTTTGCCAGGGGTCTCTGTGCTTCTACAAAGGGTCCCTCTCTGCGATAATGGTCGCCGGCCAAAAGGCCCGCCTGTCAGCCCTGTGACGCATGACATTTGTACAACATTACCGGGGGTCACAGCCCACGACCGAGCCGATCGGGTCCGAAAGAAAGAAAGAATATCTTGAAGAAAAGCACGGGTCAAACCATACTTAGATATCCATCTTCAGCCAATGGTTGGCCACGATGTTTGAAAAGAACTCCGCAAATTCTCTGGTCGCCTCTCTGTGGAGCTTTTGTTGAAGAAGGAGAGAGGCCACAAAGAGTTTCATATCATATCAGTGGATCCATCAAGGGATTCAAAAAGAGCATGAACATGTTCTCAATTTCTCAAAGCTTTTTGTGCCGTGAAGAAACTGGCTGGGTTTGAAGTTTTGAAAAGTGCATCATTGAATAAAAACCATCATCATGACTCTCACTTGATATTTAGAAGGTATAATGCTTATCTTAGTTTAGCATGTTAACATGCTAGCGTTTGTTGATTAGCACTAAACACAAAGGGGCCACTGGGGCTGATGGGAATGTCACTAGTTTTCCAGGTATAAAGTCATAAATTATGGGATGAAGGAATCACCAGAGGCTGAAGGGGACATGAATGTCCGTGACAAATGTCATGGCCATCC
This sequence comes from Taurulus bubalis, assembly GCF_910589615.1. Classification (NCBI taxonomy): domain Eukaryota; kingdom Metazoa; phylum Chordata; class Actinopteri; order Perciformes; family Cottidae; genus Taurulus; species Taurulus bubalis. Next base: position 19,052,613 of record NC_136605.1, read on the forward strand.
ATCCAGTAGTTGTCTAGACATGACGTCTCCGTTCTCAAGGGTCCAGGAATGCCACTGCAGCGGTTTCCTGTACTTGTTGAGGTATTTCAGTCTGGATCAAAGTGTTAAAGCTAGCAGGTAAAACACGAGGGTGTGACGTGGATTTGGGACCATATTGCTTGAGTATGTGTAGGTTTCACAAGAACTTTGTTGATGGATTAAATTATGCAAGAATGTTGGCAAAACAATGTGGAAGGAAACTAAATTATAACAGCCCTCGTTGTACACCAACAACTATTTTAGCGCCATGCCTAAACAAACAGAACATCCCCGACAGAAAGGAAATTCACAAAACAAAATGAAGGGATGATAAACAAACTTGGACGCCTGAAGATATGTCCCTGTGTCCCTGTCTTCTGCCAGAGAGGATACAGGTAGCGTCATACCTCCGTGAGCCAACACAAACAGGGAAACCTCATCGCTGTCTGAGCAGAGGTGAAGGGAGGAGTCTCTTCCTCCCTCTGATTAGCAGGAAAGGGTCGTCGTCCCCTGACATCTCTTTGTCTCTGCAGTATTGACGGAAGAGCTCCTGGTTTCCCAGGTCATCGGCGCCGCTCCCTCGGCGCTGACCAGAGACGTTAGCAGGACTTGTCTCCCCGTGACCTCGGCTGGGACAACATGGACACAGTCACGTCACCAGGAAGAGACTGGGGTTTTGTCTTTGTAGATGCATGTCTTAAAATATCATGCGAGATGATTTTTTTTCCGCTGGTATGAAAGTACTTCCAGGGATAAAATTACATATCATAGTGGCATTAATATATAGTAAACATTAGTTAGCCTTGTTACCACATACTTCCTCTTATATTCAACGCATGGAAATGCATGCATTTTGTCTTTTTTCGAGTCCCATTCATAAATGTTTTTCTACATGAAAAGTTCGATGGCATATTTAACATTAGTCGCACGCTAGCTGTGTAAGGATATATATGCATGCATGGTGGATCATGCGTCTCTTAGTTCACAAAACTGGCTAAAAACTCCATCACACTTTTCTTAAGAAAAAATAAAAGACAAATTCAGCTGTATTGCATTCATCAATCATCAATTGGCTTATTCCACAGGAAGTAATCATCCAAAATCTTCCACGAAAGTTTACATTTTTCTTCAAACGAATTCCAGATTTAAAAAAAAATAACAAACATTCGAAGATCACAGCGGTTCCCATAGGAATGAATGGACTTTCGGTTGACTTGCATACGTACAAAGAGCAATGCAAAAACGCAGCATTAGTTAATGACCTGTCAATCATTACAAACACAGTTTTTTCACTACTCTTGTTCTGAGTCCCGAGTACATTTAACATCTGGGAAAGGTTCATTTAAGCCATGAAAAACATGACACGGGCCAGCTTTATCTTCTGCAAGCCAAATTCAGCAGCGGCCTGGAAATAACATAATACAAGTCCTGCAAAGAAATCACAGGAAGACGTCATGTATGGAAACGATGAACATCAGTTTGAGGGTCTTCAAAGCCTTTGAGGACGTTAACATTTGCCAAATCATGCTGTAATGTTGCATCTGGAGTCCTTTGTAGATGACAAACAACTATTTCTAATCATACAGCTTTATTTGACCTGAATAAGACCTCAAGTTTACTCCAATAACCACAATTTCACAGCTCTTCTTAAAATCCTATGGTATGCTATGTGTCATTTCATGCTTTATCCTCATGAATTGATTGTGTTGATTGTAAGAAAAAATCTCCTGCTGAGCGTGGAGGAAAAAAAACGTTTTTTGAGATCATTCCCTGGACAATGTCCTCAATCCTGTGTTGGCGGAGATTGGAATAACAGGACAAATAGTGAGTAGGATGTGAGCAGCCCAACTCTGACCTCCATCTGCAAAGCTTCCTCTCCAGTCTCCCTGGGTGGGACTCTCCCCTCAGGCCGCTAAAACGTACACATATCTACTGTTCCCCCAATCATCTCTCCAATGATCCGGTGTGCCTCCTCAGACTGGACATAGTGTTTCTCAGGGTGCTGAGGTTAAGGACCCTCGTCGCCGAGGATTTGTTGCGGTTGGGCTGCTGCCACCGGCGATAATAATCTACAGTGATGGAGCAGGAAATCAAAAATAAGCTGTAGAACACCCTGAATTAGTAGAAACAGCTAGATAATCCACTTTCTACCATAACAATAAAGTAACAGACATGTTTCTCAACAAACATCTCGGTGCTGAGCTCATGTTTAAGAGAGGAAAATCATCATTGTGGGAAACCGAGCCAGGGCTGCGTTTCATTGGCTGCTTTAATTTAAGCAAACAAGAACAGATGGCAGACAGCAATGTCATTAGTTTTGCAGGTATTTGGTCATAAACCAAAGTATTAGACAAATTGAACCAATAATGGCACTAGATGAAAGGTCAGGAGATGAAAGTTAATACAAATCATTCTCTTGGGAATGAAACCAAATCCTTCCAACATTTGTTGAGATATTGGCAGAATAAAAGAACATGTCAACCTGCCGGTGGCGCTTAAGGAAAAGCCAGCAGATCACCAACGATCCTTTGAATATATCATCTGGGAAAGATGAACGTCTTCCAGTAAATGCTGGAAGTATTTCACTGAATAAAGAACGTTTTGACCTGCTGGTGGCGCTACAGGAAGGATCATAAATCAATAGTATGTATCCTCTAGGGACCTTGAATATCTGAAGCAATCCATCCAATAGTTGCTGAGATATTTCAGTCTAGTGGGCCCTCCCTAGAGCTGTAGATAAAACACCATTTGTTTTGTACATACAGTAACGGGAGGACATGGACATCAGCATGTGGCTTGAATTTGCCTGGTTGCATTTGCCAGCGGAGTCAAAACACTTCCAGCCTTCACGGGGAACGGGGTTCAATCTGATGCATCGCTCAATCCCCTCAGGAAGTGTGCGCACCAGTGCAAGCAAAGGAAGTTTATTCCCGCTCCACAGATCTCTGTTTATGTTGGGGCCAGCTCGCTAGGATGCAGAGCGGCTTTAATTTTCTTTTTCTTTCCATGTGTGTGTCATTAAAGGAGTACAACGTTTTCCACAAGTGCAAAGCAAACTAATTGTTTCTGTTTTTATTGATGCAGCGCAGGATGTGGCTCTTGGATAAACCACAGAGATGGGTTTGATGGAGGGGAAGCCTTCTCTGTGACTTCAGAGTTGACAGATATAGTGTTGAGGTTATTTGATGTCATTACTGCAACGATACACTGATTATCTTGAGTTTGGGCATTTGGTCAGCTAATGTAACAAAAGGGCTGTCACTGAAATCACCTTCATCACCTTTATATCACAGTAAAGGCATAAATGAAAAAACAGAAACGGCATAAATGAAAAAACTCTCTAGAACAGAGATTGTCCCGTCATCGCTACGTCAACTTCTGAACTTCTCCACATGCAGAAGCAGTGGAGCCTTAATAAGAGAGATAAGAGCCAGATAAGAGCAACACTCGGCTCTTAAAGGTGCATAATAAGAGATTGGGAGCATAAATGTTCCCTTAATAGCTTTCAACTTTGGAGACAGATGAGCTGACGGCTCGCTAACAACGGCAAAAGTACAATAACCGTAACATACCGACAGGCACATGGGAACAAGACGTGGAGTTTGGGAATAAGGGGCTAACAATGCAAAAAGCAAACACATTTATACTGAAGCATATATGGAACAGGAAGGCCTACTTTTTCTCATATTATGGGGTACAATATACTGAGCAACAATCTGGCATTTGTGAGGAATTTAAAGAGGACTACTGGGGTTGAACTAACAGAGCCAACGTTAGCTTAATTAGGGGGCTAGCGTTAGCTAAAGCAGATCTAGCTTAAATCTGCCTCTTGCCAGTGTATGATGCAGTTAATAGGCCTTAAGGATTTTCCGTAACGTGCGTGCATTTAGGCCGTATTAAGTCTGTAAACACAAATCAGTCTTATCTATTTTAACAAAGTGTATTTTCATAAAGGTTACAAAATGCCATTTTGTCCCCAGAGGCCTAACATTACAAACAATCTGCATTCCCTCTCTTTGAATTGTGGTGGTCTTCACAGATGCAATCTATCTTAAGATAAGGTCATTTCATGTTTGCTTTAGTCTGAGGGGGAAAATATATGATTTGTTTTTTTTCTTTTGGAGAATGTTTGGGATTTGCTGTTATCTCCCTGGTGTTTTACACACAGCAGTGAAACAGAGAAGTTCTGGCAGCCAGGCACACAATGGCACCGGGTTATCAGCAGTGTCACTTCTTCAGCTCCTCTTGCGGCGAAACCCCCAGCATGTTTCTCAGAGAGGAGGGGGTCCCGCTACAAAATTAGTTTTGCCAGCAGAAAAGGCATGTTAGCAACTTCCACTGAGGACGTTAAGGTCGTGATCTCCATTTCTCTCCATTTCTATTTTTCACACAAAGAAACCATTTATAAAGTTCTGCTAATGGAGATATTTACTGTATAATGTCTCCAGGAAAATACATCCAAAACAACTGACTTCAAACTGAGCTGACGTCAAGAGGAAACCTTCTTTTGACAGTGAAATGTGAGCTTTTGAAAACCCAGCTCTGATTCACATACAGCAGCCGTCTCTGCTTTTTGAATTTGTCAGAGTCTACAGTTGAGCCTTTTCCATACTGGAAAAAACGTTTTCCCATACTTATAATCTCATGATTATGTAAAGATTGTTTTATTATTACACATAACATATACATTTGATTTAGAGTATGTGGGTCTGCCGAGCTGCCGAGGCAGAAAATATCTTCCAGATTTCTTGAAGCACAAAGTTCATGCATTGAAACCAAAAGCTGAAGTGGAAAAGTTAGAAGTTTAGTAGGTCAGATCTGTTTGATTTTTTACGTGAGAACAAAACACGCAGTTTCTCTTTGCATTCTCCATCATGTAAAGAACTCCAATTCCTTTTTTCTGGGCTCCATATAGATTGTCCGATGACAAAGGGAACACAGTTTAAGTCGCACAGACAGTGATTGGGTGTGCTCCTTTTCTTTTGGTCTCTTTTGTTCGCTCCTCAGCCGCAATTGGCCGAGGAAAGAAGACACTCTTTTTCTTTTCTCTTTATATAGAAACTGCCAATGAAACAGATCATTGTGAAACTCCCTTCACTTCCTCTCCTTTTATATTTGCAGCACGTAAGCACAACCGGGTTTCAAACACATCCTCATTTAATTGGATTATCAGGGTTAGGAATTGTGGTTTTATCACTGATAAAACACACAAGTAGATCTAATTAATCCACACGTTGAAGTGGTTGAGCCACTGAATTGCATTATGGGAAATGCTGGGCATTATCCGTTGCATTAATTTGTATCATCCTTTTTTAATCTGTCTCTTGTGAGTTCCCCAACTTCATAGAGGCGCTTTACTAAAACGAGTCTCCCTTTAAATGTGTAATCTTCTGCCGCTCAAGGGTCTCTCAATCCCAAAAATGACAAAACACAGAGTTTGGCGACATTTTGAAGTAATGTGGGATCATGGGAGTTGTTGTCTTCATTGCAATCAGCTTCTCCCGGTTGGAATTCCTTCAGTGTTCTTTGTTCAAGAGGTTTTCCCTCCCGATTAAAACCGGTATAAAAAACTCTGAATAAAGCAGAGGGGCTGAGAGCCAATGCCTTGAAGATCCAGACGTCAGATGACTACAATCCCTCATCCGGTTAAAGATTATAGTAAAAATGTGGTTTAAAAACTGGATAAAAAGTATTTTCTATGACAGCTTCTGGCAGACAACCACGATGCCGACGCATGCGTGAGAGAATATGATGTTATTGGCAGGTGACCAAATGAATACTTTGATTTAAATTACAGATTTTCTTGGAAAATTGTTGGATGAATTTGGCATAATGTGAGTTCACAGCTCAGCAACATACACAACACAGGTCTAATTGTTTTATACCTTTAAAGGTGAACAATAATGTTATTAAGCAACAATATATGGTCGTAATTTACTGGGCCTAAAAAACTAATTGAGCTGTCCATTATCTCTGACCCTCATTACAAGAAAAAGTCAAAGTAATTTGTCTCCCATTTATTCAGAATAAAGCAATGAAAGTCTAATTAATAATTCAGCAGAGCTCAGTGAGAACTGGGCCGCAGTGACAATATGTGACTGAGCTGGTGGGAACCGAGGTCACACAGGGTGCTTTCTCAGGGAAAATTAAAACTGTGCAGAGCAACAAAAAAATAAAAACAAGACGACAACAACAACAAGATTCTCCACGGCGTTGTGGTTTGGTTAAGTTTGTTTGGGAGACCTGGGTTTTCAAATTGCAACTGTGGTGAACCAGCACATTTATGGGCTGACAGTTTATGAACTCATGTGAGAAGTCATGGTCGCATAGAGAAAATGTTCTCCCATTAAGTAATAACACCAGAGAACATTTTAAAAAACACATTAAATGTGTCATTTTTGATAGCAGGCAGTGATTTCAGAGAAGAAAGTGCAGTAGCTAATTCCCAAAAGCCTGCTGCTCTCTTAACTTCCTCTTTACGGCCACTGCAGTGCACAAGTGACCTAACCACACCTAGTCCATAAAAAATAATAGCCAAGCATGCAACTCTAAGATTAGCTTCCCTTAAATTAAAGCAATCTGTGCCTTAAACACAGACAACACAGACGCTGTCTGCAGGTCGTGATAAGAAACGGGATCCACCAGAGGAGGCGAGATGGAGAGATCGATTACTTTCCCATGATCCGGCCGCTCTCCAGGGAGAGCGAGCCTCTGCTGCGGCGCTGCGTGGGTCTCTCCACTGTCATTATCACCGATGGGAGCCACAATAGGTCAGGGAGATGAGATAACATTGTGAGCGGCGGAGCAGCAGGTGAGAGGCTCAACAGGCCGCGATTAGGTATCCGGGTCCCAGGGTGTAGCATTGCCGGGGGGCCTCGGGGGCCTCGGCCCCACCATCTGCCAGGCTGAATTCCTCCTGCTGGAGAACTGCTCGATATCGGCGCAAACTGTTGCTGTGGGGCGTTGCTTTGAGTTTCTCCTGTTACCATTTACAGAGAGAAGTGTCACACTTTACAGTTCCTTTGTCAAACAAACAAAAGACTGAAACTTCTGGTATTTTTGTAGTAATTCTGTGCTTTAAGGTTTAAACATTCTGTGTGTACAAAACACACATCTGCAGACCGGAGTCACCGTAAAGAAATGAAAAGAGCACTCGTTAGATATGCAGTCCAGATCCGGGCCTGTTTTCCAGGGCTCCAGTGTGAGGCCATCAGTCAGTGAGATCACACCCCAGGGATGCTCTGATGACAGCCATGCTTGAAGCTTCGCACATGACCCGAGAGCGCCGCTGCGTGCATCACACCGTGCCGCGACCTGCCAGCGCCAGCCAACGCTTTGATCTGACAACGCGGTGTAAAATAGGAGATGCCCACCACACACACACACACACACACACACACACACACACATGTCTGTCTGACAGACGGGCGTGAAGGCGGCTGAACATGAGAATATTGAATTAGGGACACATCCTCGTGTTGCACGGCTCACCAGACAGGCCAGGTGAGCGACGAGCAATGAAGATTTGGTCAGCGATAGTCTTGGCTATCCTTCGGTTTGCTTTCATTCACATGAATCAAACGCAGCAGTTTAAAAAAAACAACTATGTTTTCATAAAGGACGCAACTCAAAAGGTGTCAGAGTCAAGAGCAGGAGCCACATCTGTTAAATCACTTAAAATCAGTTAAGAAGTTGACTGCGCTTTCTGCAGATATCTGACACTGATTATCGTGACCACAACCTCTAACCTGATAGTAATAGATCTTGACATGCTCATTATCCTCCATATCTACTTTCACTAGGCCGAGTCGTAGGCCTCACCAAACCACGTTTATCACGTGTTGCTGCAGTGTCGCACATGGCCGTTTGTTTGTGACTAAATGGGACGCTACATGTTTTTTAATAAGATGCTGTCAGACACCCGTCTGCCTTTGGTGCAGGAACATTGGCCGTGTTTGTGCATATCTGTTTGGGCTGATGACATGTCCAGATGTGGAGAGTGACCCCGAGCTGACCCTGAATGGAGCCCACAGGGTTCCTGCTGTGCTCCCCAGCAGTGACGGTGCTGATAGTGATGGTTCGATGGTTGCATATTATACTGCAGTCAAACAAAGCAAGAAGAAAATCTATAGTAATGAAAGTGTGAGCTGGTCTACCTTTTCTAACATTGAATGGATTTTGCGAATATTTGTCCCACATCAGCAGACTTTAGGGTCCCTTTGGAGATTCTGGGTGTTAAAGGTAAAGATTAAGCTGCCCAGCAGTATACACAGTAATACAATGAGTCCCACCTTTAACAGCTGCAACATTTAATTGATGCTTACAGATTTAATCGTCATAATCCAACAATATATTATTCAGAAATTGACCATTTTGCATAATGAGTCCTACTTGTGTCCCTTTTAAGTGCATTTTGATGGTAATACTTTTGTACTTTTACTTCTGAATGCATGACACACTTAACATGCAATAAACTCCTGTTGTTCAGCGCTGACCAGAGGACAAGGGGCTTTATCTGTTACAGCTCAGGCTCCTCTACACATAGCATGGCTTCCATCTGTTCAGCCCATCAGGTCTACTGCTGCTGCTTCTGCTGGAAAACAGTTTGAGAGCTGCTGACTGCCTCCAAACAACCCACAACAAGGGTCCAGCATGGGACTATAAGACCCCCTCCCTGCTGCCCAAACCTCCCGCTGGGCCACCAGAAGGCCTGTGTTGTGATAGTGGCCATTACCCTCATCGGGCTGACCTTCTGAGCTAGCATCCCTGCCATTAGATACACAAGTAAGCGCGACTCCAAGTATGCGCCGTGACACTGGGTAAACATGTTGGCAAACTGGAAGAATGTGAAGTGAGCCCAGTTCAAAAGACTGTTTGTCTGCTGCCACAGACAGAGTTTTGATACACAACACATGAGTGCTAAAAACAAAGAGATGGTTGCGGCCTTTTTTTAATTCCCTTTTTACAGAATAGATTTATTTTGTGTCCACAGACCTCACTGGGCTGGGCGGGACGTCGACTGTGACGGATGGAGCTCTGAATCTCAGCCTGCACTGATCACCTTCACCTTTTGGCGATGCCTCCAAATGGAAAATTGAGAGTTATAAAGCAGAGCCAAGAGACGGGAAAGAGAAAAACTGGCGTCTCCATCACTGAAACTCACATCACCAGCTGGAGGATTGCATGGGGCTCGTCTTTCAAGACGCGAGGGAGGAATTGTGCTGTTTGAATCATCTCGCTTATAATCTGTGATAACTTTATTTGTATTGCAGGAGTCAGAGGTGTGAGTGAGCTAAACACATTTCCAATAAAACAGTGAAACTATAATAATCGTATTGAACAACTTCGATGACAGTGATTCAATTAGAAAATGACGAGTTGGACTAAATGTTCTGTCCAAATTAATTAGCACAGAAACCAAAAACATGACCATAGCAGCACTGTGAGTCTGTGCTTTGAGCTAAATACTAACGTCAAAATGCTAACAGGCTCACTGCTGCTACATACATCCAGTTGATGTTGAGACGAAAAACTTAATGAATTGATTACAGAATGAAGTTGTATTACAAATAAATAAAATACAAAACGAAAAATGAAAAAGATCTTGCGATATTTCATGCTAATAGCATATCTAAAAAGTGCATAACATAGCTATCAAATTAGCTCCAATTTCAAACGGTGATTAATCCAGGACACGTTAATTCCGAGAGATAAAAGTAGGAAGAGAGCAACGTACATAACAATTAGCCCAACATTAGCTAAATAAACAGCCAGGCTACTTTAAGATGAAGCATTAGCAACGTTAGCCACAGCCAGCTATCATAAGCTAGCTTAGTTTGCGAAGCTGGTCTCAGAAAAACTAAATCAACAATCGCAAAACCGCTTAAACGAAAGAGAACGATAATTAATGTTTGGGGAGTAGATTAAAGACGTCGGTCAATATTCGCTTGGTCATCCGATGGGTGTAACGACGTTGGTTAAACTACAACTACAATAGACTGTTTAACAGAGATGTATCGTAAAGAAATGATACGACTCCGTGGCTTGAGAGATAACAACGCCGCTGTGTCACAACAGTTAAGATTTACTGGAGCCAAGTATTTGTTTTATTGCCTGGTAACACCGGTGTTTGTGCTCGCGCTGAAAAACATCACTTTTGTGCCACAATTCTTAAAAAAAGATGAATTTTAGTTTGAAGCATATATCCCATGGTACATTTTAAAAAGCTGTGAATATGCTCCAATGGTCTGATCTTGATTTTTTTTTAGAAACAACAAAACACACACACACACACATGGAGATTAGCTGATAACCAGCTATACCAACAGGCTTTTCTAACAGCACATATTCATCACAGTTCAACACTGTCAGCTTGGGTTTATTATGGTTGCTTGGACTTTTTGAGGGCTCAGACCTCTGCCCTCAGACAAACACTCATGTGGGAGCATGCATGCACTCTTGTGGCCTGGGTGGCCTGCTGGGCCGGCTTGCTCCCTGGGGTGTCTGCCCATGAGAGGGCCTGTTATCCGGAGCCCGTCCTGAGGCCCTCCCAGCCTCCCGTAGTGTCCACGCAGGGAAGGAGCTGGGAAAGCCCCAGCACAAAAGAGGACAGTTTGTGGTTGGAAGCTGAGACACTGCTGTTTATGTAAATATTGGAGCATTTGTAGAAAGCCTGGATCTTTGTTCGCACCACAAAACAACAAAAGTGAAAACTGTAATTGAGGGAAATGTTTGGTTGTTTGAAAGCCGACTCTCAGACGACGGCTGCTTCGCCTGCTAATCATCAAACGACGGGGACTGCTAACACGGCCGAGCTCACATTAACCACTTTCTCATTCTTCACGTCATCGCCATATGGTCCACATTCACTGACAGCATCATTATGTTAATGCTCTCAGCAGACAGAGGCCCAGGCTGAGTGGAGCATGGATGTAGAGAAAGGGGGGGGATCATTGATTCCCATAGAGAAAAGCCGTCATCTTTTCAGCCTGAAATAAGGACACATGCAAATGACTCAGCTGATGCAGACAGGCTATTCGCTTGTGTTTCTTTGGATGTGAGACTCTGCTGAGCATCACCACGTCTGTACGTGTACACAGGAAGGAGGTCATGTCTTCTGATGGAGACGGCGTCATATGATCGATCCTGTTGATTCCCTTCTTTTCTGACCACCGTGTCCAGCTGACTTTCATCAGGACATTTTAAATGCCTTCAAATATAAACTTCATAGCAATAATAACTCGGCTGATGAATAACTGCTGTGTTTCTAGCATATTTATATTCGTACTAATACTTCTTTAGACCCACACATTGGGTTTGTGCATCTTTATTTCCCTGAGATGAAATAAGTCTCTCATTACTTAAATGAAAAGGGATTTTGGGAGAACCAATTCCTTCTAAGTATCCAAACTAACTGGTTAATGCTGGACATCCAATCACGTTCCTGATTGGTGAGTTCATCAGTTCATTGTTGAGATATTGCATCTTTAGTTTTAGATTTATAACAAAGCCAGCCCTGACAATAAGTCATAAAATTAGATAATTTACACCTGCATGCCGACTCAGGACATGTCATAATGTAGACGTTATCACAAATACTAGTTAAAATACATCTAGCGCATCACTGTGTAACCAAATGATTTTTCTAGCTCACAAGGATTAACAAATATACAAACTGGCTCCTCTCAACGCAAACAAGCTATCTGTCGCCATCTGCTGGACAACTTTCATTTATGGGGAAAAAGAGTGAGAAACAATGGGAGGCGCTGAGGGGCCACTAAGCAGCTTAGACCAATAAACAGTCATCTATAAACTCTGAGCTTTTATATAACAAATATTTCCTTCACTTTGCTCATAATTTTACAGATGACGGTGAAGAAAGTCAGTTTTATGTACGGTACATTTTTTGCTAGTTTAGTCTTTTTCATGCAATGGTTTCCAGTAAGTATAAAGATTCACAAAATCGAGAGTATTTATTCTAGAAAGACTGGTCACACGTGTCTGGACAGAAGTGAAAGGGACCTTTTGTATTTAATAGTAAATTCTGGGCTTCACTGGTCTTGGTAGTGCTTCTACTTTTAATACAATTATGTTGGACTGCAGGTCAAATACAAAGCTGTTGTCAGGTTTCATCTTACTGGATTTCAGATCTACGACTAAAATAATCTTAGAAGACATTTGACCTCAATTACTACCTTGTAGAAAATGGATAGTTACAATTTCCATTAAAATATTAACAACTTGCAAATTAGGATTTGGAATAACCACTTTGAGACCCCACTGATTTTAATTAGTCTAAAATAATCATAATTTCTACTAAAACATTAACGTTTTTCACATGTCTTTGGTGCTAAATGAATTTCAGGGTTGATAAAACACAGAAAGCGTAATTTAAACAAGATTTTCTTTATTTGACAGCGAGACAGTGGCCAACAGCAGCCTTCCTGTTCAGTCACACCTAAAACTTCTGGAACTGCTTCTTGGCTCTGGCAGCCTTTGTCACTGAGGACGTTGAGCCTCACGGTCTTGCTGAGCGGTCGGCACTCTGACAGTGACGTCTCTGCAGAAACACACAAATATATATTAAACAGTGGTTGTGGTACACCTGTTCAAGACAAAGCAAATAAAGATTCAGACAGGAGGTGTAACGCTAAGCTGCATCAGTGTTTGCCAAAGGCAGTTTTCGTCAGAGCTTCTAGAGCTTGGAAGACCATCGTGAGTAAAACATCATTTGCAGCAAGTTATCAAATTTTCGGGCCAGATAAAACCACATGAGCTGACATCTGGCCAACAGTCCTATATTAGGACAATGTGTTATATGCAGTCAACTATGGGTAAACACAACGGCACTATTTTTCAAATAGTTTGCATATACATTTCCTTAAAACTATAGAAGTCTGTAAAACAAAATTTCAGACCGTTTTGTGTTTTGAATTAAAAGCACGTGAGCAGCGTAGTACCTGAAGCAAGGCGACAGGTGGGCAGATGTTCTTGTGCCTCTTCGGTTGTACTTGTGGACGTAATGCAGGTAGTCACGTCTGATAACGATGATCCTCTGCATCTTCATTTATCTCCACACCTGTAGACCAAACACACAGAAGGAATTTAAATACAAGTGTTTTTCAGAATTTTCCATGGACATTAAAGTGAACTCTCAATCTTCCATAGGATTGTTACGCCAATGCATCAGTATTGCCATTAGGCACTGTCGTCAGGACCCAGAGGGCTTGGAAGACCATCGTGATAAAACATCATTTGCGGCAAGTTATTAACTTCTTGGCCAGATAAAACCCATGTGAAGTCTGGAAAACTAAACTTCCGACTGTTACATGTTTAGAATTAAAAGCTTGTGAGCAGCGTAGTACCTGAAGCAAGGTGACAGATGTTCTTGTGCCTCTTCTCAAAGCGGATGTAATGCAGGTTGTCACGTCTGATAATGATGGTCCTCTGCATCTTCATTTATCACCACACCTGTAGACCAAACACACAGAAGGAATTTAAATACAAGTGCATTTCAGTGAGTTCCATGGACATTGCAGTGAACTCAATGCAAGCGCGGTCAATAGCTTGGTAAAGGCATAAATAAAATATGGTTAGGGTCACTGTGCACATTGCTTTACAGCAACAGCAAGTCAGGTGGACCGACTCAGACCAGACTACAGCAGGTGATGTGTGGAGGTCTCAGATACTTGTGGTTTTCATCACAGTCAGCGTGGTGCATGTTTTTCATCAAGGACCAGACACATCACCTTTGAGCCGGTCTACCACCTCTTCAGGCAGAAAACTAAATTACAAACGGTTCCGTGCTTTCAATTAAAAACATGTTAGCAGCGAAGTACCTGAAGCAAGGTGACAGATGTTCTTGTGCCTCTTCTCAAAGCGGTTGTACTTGTGGATGTAATGCAGGTTGTCACGTCTGATGATGGTCCTCTGCATCTTCATTTGTCACCACACCTGTATACCAAACACAGATGGAATTTAAATACAAGCGTTTCAGATTTCCCATGGACATTAAAATGAACTCTCAATGCAAGTGCCGTCAACAGCCTGGTAAGAGCCCCAAAAAAATATGTTTGCTTTAAATGATTTAAAACAGAGCCAGTCAGGTGGACCGACTCAGACCAGACTACAGAAGGTGATGTGTGGAGGTCTCAGATACTTGTGGTTTTCATCACAGTCAGCGTGGTGCATGTTTTTCATCAAGGACCAGACACATCACCTTTGAGCCGGTCTACCACCGGCGTCTACGTTACGACGGTCTACCTCCTCTTCAGGCAGAAAACTAAATGTTCGACTATCCCGTGTTTTGAATTAAAAGCACATGAGCAGCGTAGTACCTGAAGCAAGGTGACAGCTGGAGAGATGTTCTTGTGCCTCTTCTCAAAGCGGATGTAATGCAGGTAGTCACGTCTGATACCGATGGTCCTCTGCATCTTCATTTATCACCACATCTGTAGACCAAACGCAGAAGGAATTTAAATAAGCATTTTTCAGAATTTTCCATGGACATTGCAGTGAACTCACTGCAAGTGCCGTCAATAGCCTGGTAAAAGCACAAATAAAATATGGTTACTGTTACACCGTGCACATTGCTTTGCTATAAAACAATATCTCTACTCTTGTGACTGCATCAGTATTGCCAAAAGGCATTATCGTCAGAACCCTGAAGGCTTGGAAGACCATCGTGAGAAAAATCATCATTTGCAGCCAACAAAGAACATGAACAGCAAATTATTCTATAATAGTTTGGATACTTTTCAGAATAATTCAAGTTACCTCTCTTGGGGTTTTGAAGCCCAGCCCCACACTTTTGTGGTAGCGGGGGGCTTCTCCTTGACATCTGCGACCAGAACACGCTTCTTGTTCTGGAAGATGGTAGGCTGCTTCTGATAAGTCTTCTCGGTCTGTGAAACAAGGACATCATCGACGTTAACATGGCCATCCACACATCCACGCGCAGGGAAGACACAGCCACATAACTCCGCCCTGCCTCACAAAGATTACCAACTCTACTAACTTTAGTTCAAGACAGACTCTAATTAAGGACTAAAACCACCCTTAGCTGAAACTACACCTCGATTAAAAAAAAAGGGATGGGGAATGTAATAAAAGTGAAACAGGAGGAAGATGAGGATACAGGGCAGTGGAAGAGAAAGTGAGGAGGAAGTGGAAGACATAGGGAGGAAGAAGACAAAGCTGAGAACATTGCAGCACATTTCATCATTAATTTATATTTATTTTGTTGAGTCTAGCAAAACCAGGAAGCCGTAGTTTTGGTCGGAGCCTGAAGCATTCTGGGTGAAACAGACTCTTTAATCTGCGACATCGTAAAATCCACCTGACACACTTCCGTCAGGAGGAGGAACCGACGTCGCTCACAATCACGTAATCTCTTACCGTGCACGTTGTCCTGGTCCCCCTTCAGGCCCTGGATGATCCCGGTGTAGGCCTCCAGGCAGCCTCCCTCAGCTTATTCAGGTAGTCCACCGTGTTGTAGTCCGTCTGAACACGGAAACAAACACTTTAAACCTCATTCAGGACAAACAGTCAGATCAGTATATTTAAATGATTTATAGGAACAGAGCAAGTCAGGTGGGCCGTCTTAGACCACAGAAGGTGATGTGTGGAGGTCTCAGATACTTGTGGTTTTCATCACAGTCAGCGTGGTGCATGTTTTTCATCAAGGACCAGACACATCACCTTTGAGTCGGTCTACCTGAGTCTCTACATCACGGCGGTCTCTTCAGGCAGAAAACTAAAATTCCGACTATTCCATATTTTGAATTAAAAGCTTGTTAGCAGCGTAGTACCTGAAGCAAGTGGACAGAGATGTTCTTGTGCCTCTTCTCAAAGCGGCTCCACTTGCGGACGTAATGCATGTTGTCACGTTCGATACCGATGGTCCTCTGCATCTTCATTTATCACCACACCTGTAGACCAAACACACAGAAGGAATTTAAATACAAGTGCATTTCAGTGTTCCATGGACAGTGCCGTCAATAGCCTGGTAAAAGCACAAATTAAATATGGTTACTGTTACACCGTGCACATTGCTTTGCTATAAAACAATATCTCTACTCTTGTGACTGCATCAGTATTGCCAAAAGGCATTATCGTCAGAACCCTGAAGGCTTGGAAGACCATCGTGAGAAAACATCATTTGCAGCCAATAAAGAACATAAACGCCAAATTATTCTACAATAGTTTGGATACTTTTCTTAATAATTTAAGTTACCTCTCTTGGGGGTTTGAAGCCCAGCCCCACATTTCTGTGGTAGCAGGAGAGCTTTTCCATGAGGTCTGCGACCAGAACACGCTTCTTGTTCTGGAAGATGGTGGGCTGCTTCTGATAAGTCTTCTCGGTCTGTGAAACAAGGAATCGACGTTAACATGGCCGTCCACACATCCACGTGCAGGAAGGACACAGCCACATAACTGTGCCCGGCCTCGCAAAGAAGACTAAAGTTAGTTCAAGACGGACTTCCTCTAATTAAGGAGTAAAAACACCTCACAAAAAACTAATGGGAATTATTGTTAACAGTGTATACACAATGTTCTGCTAGAAGTTAATGTTAAGTGGTAGCAGGCTAAGCTATCCTAGTTATAATTCCGGCTAGCTTACCGTTACACGATAGTATGCAGAACGGCAACAACAACAAAGCCAGATGTAAAACTATCTCTGAGGGTTAAGACGGTTTGTGGTTGTGTATGAAGACCACGTTAAGGCACACCACGTTTTCCTGAACTTACTTGTGCATCCACCATCTTTGCTGCCGAGTCGGAAAGAGGCATGGTGGTGCGCGTGGCGGAAGGAAGACCGTAAGAGACGGGAAGTGACGTATGCGCGCACAAAAAAGGGCGAGGCTAAACAAAATACACACGAATTACTTTTATATCGTTTTACGTTACTTTACCAACTGATTCACGTGTAATGTAAGTATTGAATTGTAAAAAATGAAATAAAAAGTAGAACAAAAAATGTAAACTATATGACGTCATATTTTTGTTCGCGCCACAAAACAACAAAAGCAGACTTTCATCAGGACATTTAAAAGCCTTCAACTATAAACTCCAACATGATAATTGTGTTCACAACAACAATAACTCAGCTGATGAATAACTGCTGTGTTTCTAGCATATTTATTGTCGTACAAATACTGTTAAATCCTGCATTGTGCTCTTCTTTAGACCCACACATTGGGTTTGTGCATCTTTATTTCACTGACACTGAGATGAAATACATCTCTCATTACTTAAAGGAAAACCGGACAAGAAAAGGGATTTTGGGAGAACCAATTCCTTCTAAGTATCCAAACTAACTGGTTAATGCTGGACATCCAATCACGTTCCTGATTGGTGAGTTCATCAGTTCGTTGTTGAGATGTTTAGTTTTAGATTCATAACAAAGCCAGCCCTGACAATATGTAAATAAAGTCCTGGAAGTGGAATTAGATCATTTACACATGCATACCGACTGAAGAACTACATGTAATAATGTAGACGTTATCACAAATACTAGTTAAAATACATCTAAGCATCGTCTGTGTTGGACTCAACTCAAACAAGTTATCTGTCGCCATCTGCTGGACAACTTTCATTTATGGCGAAAAAGATTGATTGTGTGAAACATTGGGAGGCGCTGAGGGGCCACTAAGCAGCCTGGACCAATAAACAGTCAATGATCTATAAACTCTGAGCTTTTATATAACAAATATTTCCTTTTTCAAGTATTCAGATTGACCTACATTGGAGTTTTTATTAAAGAAAGACTGGTCACACCGTATGTGGACAGAAGTGAGGGACCTTTTGTATTTACTAGCAAATTCTGGGCTTCACTGTAGTCTTGGTAGAGACTGATTTAATAGGATTATATTGGACTGTCAGACAGCAGGTCAACAATTATATCATAGCTGCCACATCACTGTTGTCGGGTTTCATATCTATGAGTAAAATACACTAGAAAGTTTGACCACAAGAAACAATGCAATGGTTCCTGATCACTACTTTGTAGAAAATATTGATCAAGTTACAATTTCTGTCATTAAAATATTTACACGAGTTACAAATTAGGAGTCCCCACTAATTTGAATGAACCTCTAAAATAGTCATAATTCTAAAAAAAGTCAAGTTTTTCTCTAGATTTTACCTTTCAAAGTCTTAATTATATCTAGATTTATTAAGCAGATAATTTCTCTATTCCATTGACAACATCTAGAATTCCTTGTCACCCACCGATTAATAAGTTGCAAATCAAAAACAAGAGGGAGCAGAGCTGGTTATACGCATGTATTCTTTGGTGCTAAATGAATTTCAGGGTTGATAAAACACAGAAAGCGTAATTTAAACAAGATGTTCTTTATTTGACAGCGAGACAGTGGCCAACAGCAGCCTTCCTGTTCAGTCACACCTAAAACTTCTGGAACTGCTTCTTGGCTCCGGCAGCCTTTGTCACTTTGAGGACGTTGAACCTCACGGTCTTGCTGAGCGGTCGGCACTCTCCGACAGTGACAATGTCTCCAACGGTGACGTCTCTGCAGAAACACACAACAAATATATCAACAGGTGGTTGTGGTACATCTGTTCAAGACCAAGCCGATAAAGATTCAGCCAGGAGGTGTAAAGCAAAGCTGCATCAGTGTTTGCCAAAGGCAGTTTTCGTCTTAGCTTCTAGAGCTTGGAAGACCATCGTGAGTAAAACATCATTTGCAGCAAGTTATCAACTTTTTGGGCCAGATAAAACCACATGAGCTGACGTGTTGGCCAATTTGTTATATGCAGTCAACTATGAGTCAACAAAACTGCACTATTTTTCAAAAAGTTTGCATATCAATTTCCTTGAAACTATCAACATCTGTAAAACTAAATTTCCAACCGTTTTGAATTAAAAGCGTTTGAGCAGCGAAGTACCTGAAGCAAGGCGACAGGTGGACAGAGATGTTCTTGTGCCTCTTCTCAAAACGGTTGTACTTGCGGATGTAATGCAGGTAGTCACGTCTGATAACGATGGTCCTCTGCATCTTCATTTTGGTCACCACACCTGTAGACCAAACACACAGAAGGAATTTAAATACAAGTGTTTTTCATAATTTTCCATGGACATTGCAGGGAACTCTCAATCTTCAATAGGCTTGTCACGCCAATGCATCAGTATTGCCATTAGGCACTGTCGTCAGGACCCAGAGGGCTTGGAAGACCATCGTGATAAAACATCATTTGCTGGACGGTGACAAGAAAAAGGAAATTCAATGTAAAGTTTGTAGTAAGTTACCCTGTAAGGACTGGTTCTGGCTTGGGTTGCTTCACCTGCACAAGGATATGTTGATTTGCAGTCAGGAGAATTACTAACCTCGTGCTCAACAGTTACAATTGAGACATCAATACTCAAAGTACCATGGTAGACATAGTAACAAGTGTAATGGTGGGCTTAAACTAGTTTCACTCAAATTCGAGACTTAAGTGTCCTGTACACTAAATGTCAAACGTAACTTACGGTCTTATCAAAGTAATCCCCGTTTTGCACATTATTATTCCAACAAGTGTAAGAATCTTAGTTTACTTCAGGTTAATTTGCTTGTAGAGTTATAATAATGTAGCAAAGTGTGGTGTTTAAATTACAAGTTATGTTGCAGCATCCCAAGCCAGTGCCAATGGGCTAGTATTTAATCACACAAGTGTTCAACTCACCAGAGAGAATTCGGCCACGAATAGAGACATTTCCAGTAAAGGGGCATTTCTTGTCAATGTAAGTGCCGTCAATAGCCTGGAAAAGCAATAATAGAATAAGGTCAGTGTCATACAGTGCACATAGCTTTGCTATAAAATAATGCTAACATTTGTAAGTATTGTGACTGCATCAGTATTGCCAAAAAGGCACTATCGTCAGAACCCTGAAGGCTTGGAAGACCATCGTGAGAAAACATTATTTGCAGCCAACAAAGAACATGAACACCAAATTATTCTACCTTAGTTTGGATACTTTCCTGAATAATGCAAGTTACCTCTCTTGGGGTTTTGAAGCCCAGTCCCACACTTTTGTGGTAGCGGGGGAGCTTCTCCTTGACCTCCTTGCCACCATCTGCGACCAGAACACGCTTCTTGTTCTGGAAGATGGTAGGCTGTTTCTGATAAGCCTTCTCGGTCTGTGAAACAAGGACATCATCGACGTTAACATGGCCATCCACACTTCCACGCGCAGGGAAGACACAGCCACATAACTCCGCCCGGCCTCGCAAAGATGACTACCGCTACCATCTTTAGTTCAAGCCCCACTTCCTCTAATTAAGGACTAAAAACCACCCTTAGCTGAAACTACACATCGATTAAAAGATATTTTTATTGGGGAGTGTATTAAAATGGAATTACTTTTAAGAGTGTATACAAAGCAATGTTCTGTTAGAAGTTAATGCTAAGTGGTAGCAGGCTAAGCTATCCTGGTTAGCATTCCGGCTAGTTCAACGTTACACGAGGGTATGCAGAACGGCAATAACAAAAAAGCCAGAAGTAAACGTCTCTGTGGTTTAAAATGGCTCGTGGTTGTGTATGAAGTCCACGTTAAGGACCATACTTAATATAGCCCGTTAAATGTGTTCATTTAAATGTAAAAATGTCGATTTAAATTCACCACGCCGTTTTTCTGAACGTACTTGTGCATCCGCCATCTTTGCTGCCGAGTCGGAAAGAGGCCTAATGGTGCGCGCGACGGACGGAAGACAGCGAGACACGGGAAGTGACGTATGCGCACAAATAAGGGCGAGGCTAAAAAATACACATATTTGTTCTATATCGTTTTACCTTACTTTACCAACTCATAGGCGTGTAATGTAAGTATTCAATTGTAAAAAAATAATAATAATCGAATACAAAATTATAACTATATGATGTCATCTCATCGTATCAGTCCCATCGGGCGTTTGAAGATGAGCTCATCTGAAAACCAGTTACCGCAGATATACTTCTGTCACATGACTATACGGAAGTGCTTCGCGAGCGACCTAAACAGATAACAAGATGGCATCACACCCGGGAGGAGGCGATCAAGGTACCAGCTAGCATCCGCAATATGTTTTTAAATTAAATCGACCGTGACAGCGCCGCCAATAGTGTGTCAGATCAAGATAATCTCACACGTAAAAAAATAGCTTTTTGTTTGGCGCCTGTAGCGCGTTTTCTTGCTAGCAAACCCAACCAAACGTTAGCCGCTACTCTGCTACGTTTGTATAGCGTTTGCTGGTTAGCTCGGTTAGCCGATAGCTTTTACAAGAGTGAGTTAGCAAATATGTGGGAACAAAACCGAAACAAACACACCAGGAAATGACCGATATGTCGTTTCACTCAGAAAACGTTAAAAGTCCGCCGGGCTCTCGGGCTCGGGATACGTCAAATATCTTAAAAGCCACAACACTTAACTTCAACAAAATTAAATTAACATTAGCGCAATTAACTTAGCTAACAACTGGCGATACCAGACTGTGGATATGAGGTTCTGGCTTTGCGTAACGCGACTACAAATGTCTCTGTTACAGACAGACACAGCGGATATAAAGAGTAAATATAAGGTTAACCACGAAGAATCAACAAAAAGCCACGCTGTCTTTTCCGTTATTTCAAGTGTGGCTACTGTAAAGTGTGGCATCGTATTCAGATTGAAGCGGCACATATTCTTCACATTTTCACTCTTTTATTTCAAATTTGAGATAAGTGGTTGTAAAACGGTATCGGGGTGATTTAACACCGACCTTTGTCTTTCAGGCAATAACAAAGAGCAGATACTGGAACTGGGAGCTGTTTTGTTGAAAGAGTGAGTATGTAGTTCCTAACTAGGCTCTTCATGATTGAACAGAAAGTCAGATCATACTTTATTACTGTTTTGTGTCTCCCCGTGTAGTTTCATCTACGAGCGGGTTCAGCGACATGGAGATGGCAATACTGAGCTGTCCAGGACACAGCTGGGTGGAGTAGAGCTGTGTGACCCCAACCACAAGAAGCTGGCCCAGTGCCTGCAGCAGATTGGAGATGAGTTGGATGGAAATGTCGAGCTGCAAAGGTGAGCGACCTGCCTGTGTGTCAGCATTTTTTTAAAGGTGTAATCGGGCCCGTCCGTAATCACTAAGTGTTCTTTTCCCCCCAGAATGATAAACAACTCTTCGCTCAGTCCCACGAAAGAAATGTTCATGAAAGTTGCCATTGAGATCTTCTCAGATGGAAAATTCAACTGGGGCAGGGTGGTTGCACTGTTCTACTTTGCCTGTCGACTCGTCATCAAAGTGAGTTCAGCAGCTCTGTTGTGTTTTCCCCTCGCAATCTGTATCTGTATTACGGAATTATGTTTGAATAGAATCAGAATCAGAAACCGTTTATTTGCCAGGAATGTTTACACAAACGAGGATTTTTTTCTAGGCGGAAGGTGCATACATTAGACACGAGACGTTAGACGAGACAGACAACAATTAACGACAACAACAGTGCAATGATATTAAATCAAGTATAAGATAAAGATAAAGTGCTCAGACAAACAGATAACGTGAATGTAAGTGTATGTTAAATGTGTGTTTAAGTTAAAGTGTATGTTAAGTGGCATGAGTGTTTAAACATGAAGTGTGCAGGGGAGTGACCGGTACGAAGAAAGAAAAGAAATAGTCCGAAAAATAGTCCTGGGGGTGACAAAGTAGTCCGAAAAATAGCAAGGATCTGACCAACGTCTGAAGCGTCTCCCTTTTCACACATTCTCAGGCTCTTGTGACCCAAGTTCCTGATATCATCAGAACAATAATCAACTGGACGATGGACTACCTCCGGGAAAATGTGGTCAACTGGATCAGGGAGCAAGGTGGCTGGGTAAGAAGCTAGCTATCAAACTCATAATGTATAAGTAAATACGCTTCTGCTCCTGATTGCTTGCATGGCTAATATTTAATTATTTATTTTTTTTAAGGAGGGTATTCGATCCCACTTGGGCACACCCACATGGCAGACGTTGGGAGTTTTCCTGGCCGGTGTTCTCACCACTGTTTTAGTCATTCGCAAGATGTGAGGAGTTTGTGATGAGCAGACGTGTGAAAGATGGAAGGAAGAAGTACGCCGGAGGATCACGGGGACAGGAACAAGAACATCTGAATGTGAGCAGAAAGAAGTTACGGCAGAGTGAACAAGTTGTGCAGGAAGAGCTTGTATTGGTACACGAAGGGCCACTCTTCGTTTCTGCCTCCCGTTCATTTCCCAGGACTGGGAGGTAGACTGAACGTATTGTCGCACCCATAATCCCAATGCCACTGAGGAAGATGGCGGAGCATGATTACATGCACAAAGTGTGTGGGGGAGGGGAGGGGGGGGAGTTGAGGTGGAGAGTTTGGATGACTTGAACAGGGAATGCCTTTTATGTAATTTATTTTTTACTTGGTATAGACGCAAAAAAAAAAAGTAATTGCATTCTCTTATCTGCCCTGAATGATTCATGGAGCAAAATGTTTCACGTCAATTTTGGTTGCATTATTTCATTTTTGTTCCACTCGAATTGCTTTTCTGATCTCCCCACTCTCTCCATCCGCCTCATCAGGGTGCTACAGAATCCATTTTCATATGTATTTGTGAGTGTCAACTGGTGTAAATCTGCAACGGTCTGATGGCAATGTCGGAGGCTGGTCACATCTCATCGAGTTAAGAACAGATATTTCTCGCAAACAATTATTTGATTAAGCAGAAAGACGATGTAGACGACGACGACAAATCTCATCTACAAATCATATTTGGGCTCAAATAATCCCCCTTGAATGCACAGCTCAACCTTATTTTAAGTGGATAACTTAAGTGCCACAACAATTTATGTACAAAGTTATGTTTACAGTCAACATGAATCATCATATGGTAAGACAGTCACACGATCTCAGCATCCTGTGCAACATGTAATCATATGCTCCTTTTGGGCGTTTCGACCAGCATTGTGACCGTAATGTGGCTCACACTTTTTAAAAAAAAACAACCCTGCGTGTTGTTTGTGGCGCGAGTGAAGCGACTTCTAGTGACATTTCCTGTCGTCGATGGAAGATGAACACAGGCGGCGCCGCTGCGTTGCTCACCGGCGCTTACCTCTCGTCACACAGATTCAAAGTACTGTACGTCTACTGGCGATATTCAAACTGCAATCTTATCTACACAGCAAACAGCTTTTTATACATTCTTGTTTGTCAGTGCCTTGGTGTTTTTTTTTACTCTGGAATCACTTTGATATTCTCAAATTTTCACTGTTTTCTATCACATTTGTAAAGCTCAAATTAGTTTCCAGTCCCCCTGAAAATCATTTTTGCTGTGATCTTGCCTGATGTAAGATGTAATATGAGAAATAAATCTTTTAAGGCTGACTGTCGCTATGTGTAATAAGTGGAGGAATGAGGTTATTTAAAGGGTTTGCCGTTGCACCACTATAAAGATGAAACTGATCTTTAGGCTGAAAATCAACATGTCTGACGCTGGCATGGAAGTAGAGTCAGAGTTGTTTAACTACTTACATATTTGAGCAATACATATAAAATATGTAAATTTGGAAATGTTCTCAAAAAAAAAAATCACAATCAACAGTCAGAGTTGATATTATAGCCTGTTGGAAGTGTTTTAAGACTCTAAAGTCGACAGGGTTCATAATATGGGAATTATTAATATGCTTAGTAAATGTAATGGTTTGCTTTTGATATTACAAGGGGAAAATACATCCGGAGGACAGTGCTGGTGGAAAGGTCAAGAGATTCAACCTCAAGGGCTCAAGAATGTCCCCTTCAAATGTCATGGAAATCCAGGCATTGCTGTACTTTCAGAGTCTCTGTCAGTAAGACGGCAACTTTCAACTGTAAATTGTGGTTTTCGTGGTTTTACGAGGGGGATTTCTGTTCTCACAGTGGCGATGGAGGAACGGTCAGAAGGTCGTCAAATAGTGATTTACTGTATCACACTGTAAATGTAACGTCATACAAGGTTATTGAGTAGTTAGAATGCTCATAGTCACTGTGAGTGAATGAATACTGTAGTATAGACTGGACCGTGAACCAGTGAGATCAATAAGTATCACACGCTGCTTAGTTTCTGATGCTGTTTATTGACTCAATGCACACATGCAATAAGAAAGGCTGCATCACAGTGAACCAAAGAAGCTCAGTACAGCGACGAATTTAAAAAAAGCAGCACATCCGCGCCCCGCTATGGCATTTAAAACATGACACGTGTGCTTAAGACCCAGGAAGTACTGGTGGATTTATTTTTGGCCCATGTAAAAGCACCTCGCACATTGAGGCGAACTAAAGGCAAGTATTGGAGCCAATGCTACAGAAGGCCATGTGCGGGACGGCCGAGGAGATGGACGGGAGCCTCTATCTGGTCTCCAGCACTCCGTCTCGGATCCTCCACCTCCAGGCCGAGCTGAAGTCGGGAGCAGGAACACAGCTGAGCTCCAGACCGGACTCCTGCACCTCCTCATTGTGAGCAACCTGCTGGCCCCGCTGGGTTTCCAGGGTGAAAACCCTCTCGGTGATCTAGAAAAAAAAGGAGCACACATCAGCATTGAACAGCTGTCATCTTGCTTTTTAAAAAGCAGAAACACACACACATGAGCGTGTGTGTGAGGCGGCTCGCCCTCACCTGATCACTGATTCCAGTGGCGATGTGGCCCACCTTCACCCGCCGCGTCTCCCTGATGCGGATGCTCTTCCTGTTGAAGTCTCTGATGCAGACGTCCACCCCTGAGCCAATCACAGAGCAGAGAGGAGCACATGTTACAGTTTGGTGCGACACTAACTAGTTTAAAAAAAGAGAGAGAGAGATGTTTGATGTTTTATCTCACCTTCGAAACAGCAGGGCGGTGGCATCTGTGTGTGACTCAGCAAATCCAGACTGGAAACCTGCACGTCTGGCTGACTGTTGTAGGAGAAGACACCGGAGCTGAAGTCGTCTCCTGGACTCAGAGACCAGCGGCCGGAGTCCTGGAAGAACAGGTGAAAAAAAAAAGAGGAAGCTGGGTGAACAACCAAAGAAGGTCAAATTAATACATTTGATAAAGGTCTGGAAATGTCTTCTGGCAATTAAAGTGATGACTTGGGCCCAAACTAACACCTCAGATACTCATTCACCATAGTGTGTGGCAGATCAGAGATGTACTCGTAATAACCGTGAATGCTGGGTCACCTTTTTGTCCCACGGCTCCCAGGTGGAATACGGGTCACTGCTGAGACACGACAAGAGCTGCTCCTGCATCTCGACAGAGTGGAGCTGGGACAGACTGCTCAGGTAGAAATCTGCGAAACGAAGACGGAACGATGAGCGGAGATCGAACATTTAACAGAGGAAAGAAAAGCGGAAAGCTCTGAGGGTGGGGGGGGGCCCTCACCTCGCTCCAGTTTTCGCAGCTCCAGTTCAGGCACGGTGGTGATCTTGTTGCCCCTCTTGCAGCTCGGCTCAGAGATCAGCGGTCGCGGACAGAGGAGCGAGTCTCGCTTTGACTCGTCGCCGTGGTCGTCCTGCAGTTCCCCCGCCCTGCTGCCTGTCGGGATCCCTTTCTTAACAGACTCCTGGTGCTCATCCTCACAGTTCACGCCGCTGTTGAAAGGTTCCAGGCAGTCCGGAGGTTTGGCGGCGATATATAGGGGCTCCGTGTACGACCCCCTCACTGGACTGGTGAGTCCTCCCACTGAAAATAATATTTTTCTTAATATTTTTGGTTTACAGTTAATAGAGACAGAATGAACACCGGAGGGGAAAACAATGAATCATCGCTCTCCTCTGACTGTATCGTGTGAAGGCTCCTCCTCGTCAATTCCATCTGCTTACTAACAGGAAAATGCCTATGAGCCAATAACTTTGCTTAAGTTGTTCATCATAGTAAATATCATAATAATTTATTAAAAATAAAAGGCTAAAAGTTGTCATTTTATTATTTATGTATAATCAGTCTGATGTACAATGAAGACGGTTGTTCTATAAGAAGGCCTCAACATGAGCTTCCTTTTTAAAATACAGTTGCTCTATGAGGCTTTTATTTTGAAGGGGAGTTGTTTTTGTAGCTTCATAACTTCACCGTTTTAGTTATCAACCGCTCCCCCCGGCAGACATATGTGATGTTTTTAGCGACGGGGATTTTGTTTGCATATCAGCCCTCGGTTGCATATTGTGGCGGAGAAAGTTTCCCCCTCCAGTGGGCGTGGTTTTCAGAGTTTGACAGCATAGTGACATCCTCTTTTCTTTAAAGTGGGGCAACAATATATGTCATTTTTATTTTTGCTTATATGTGGAAGCATACAATAACCAAATTCACCCTAATTTATTATCTACAGAGTGGATTTCACTGGGTTTATGGATGGTCTGGATGCACCTCTTGCTCTGGACGTGGACACCCTGCAGGCTTTGTTACCTTCTCTCAGAGCTCTGGCAGTTTTTCCTTTGAGGTCAGACGCTGACGCCCTCTT
This sequence comes from Taurulus bubalis, assembly GCF_910589615.1. Lineage (NCBI taxonomy): Eukaryota > Metazoa > Chordata > Actinopteri > Perciformes > Cottidae > Taurulus > Taurulus bubalis. The sequence continues at coordinate 19,080,071 of NC_136605.1, forward strand.
GGTCGGATCCTTCTGAAGTCCCGCCTTGAGAACGTCCGCAGTGAGAGGGCTGCAGTCGGGTGGGATCTCCCTCAGTGGCGGCGGCTCGTTGGCAATCTGTTACCATCGCAAAGACGGACTCGGTCAAAAGGCTGAACATCTGCGGTGGAAAACCGCCGACTGTGGCGTCTGTGTGTCGCTGTGACGCGTACCTTCAGGTAAAGTCTACAGGTGTAGTATCTGATCCACGGCTGACACGCATTGAGCATGTGCAGTAACATACAGCAGCTGCTCCACACATCTGCCTTGGCTCCGCGGGGTTCCCCTTTCACGATCTCAGGGGCCATGTGGGTCTCTGTGCCCTTCAGATCTGCAATCGAATTACACCGGGAAAACCGGGAAATAAGACACAGGTGGATCCGGTTCCTCTTCCTAACTGAATCGCTAGAGTTGCACGGTGGTTACCTTTGGACCCGCTGAGGCTCTGTCCCCGATTGTCGAGTCTCTCTGCGTGTCCAAAGTCGCACAGGAAGGTGTCTCTCCCGTCCTCCGACAGCAACACATTGTCAGCTGTGGGTAAAACGAGCAGAGTCAGTAATCCGCTGCATTGCCGCTGATTTCCATGACTTGTGCTGTGTAGTTTGTGGATGACATAATTAGAAACAGGGCAGCTGTGCACAGACACAAAGCAGCCTCCAGATAAAAGGGGCAAAAATAAAGAGGGAGATATGACGTCACCGAGGGGACAGCTGCTGCAGAAAACACTTTAATGAGGAGTGAATGTGGCGTCTGGCAGCAAACGGACACCAGGTGGCGCCTGAGCCGCGACAGCACCATCGTGTGTTGTCTTCCTGTTTCAGTCTTGTTATTCTCTTCCTCCAACTCAGTTCTCATTTTTGTTTTTCTCCTTCCTTCTTAAGCTTCTTTCCACTTTATCTTCATCTTCTGCTTTCTTTCTTTCCGTCATTGTACTCTGTTGTCTTGCCCTCGCTTCTCTCTCGCTAACTACTTCCTGCCCCTCGTCCCATCCCCCCGCTCGGTTTCGTTCTCCCTTTCTTTCTTTCTCGCTCTCCTGATTCTGGTGCTCATGCGCCGCCTCTAAAGATCAGCGGTGAGTCACACTGTGGGAAATTCCCAGCCCGTCGTCTTCACTGTGGCAGTCTGGTTTCACAACACAGGTGCAGAGGATCAAATCTACTGTATCTGTGACACTTGTGTTCCACACAACAGCTGCACACAAAGACACGAAATCCTATGATGAGAACTAATTAGAAATCCGACTTATTCTCCCTGTCTGTGTTTTTGTTTTCCACTAACAAGTAAAAGCTGACACATTTAGTTTGACTGTTTAATGTGTTTTTTTGGGGGGGGGGAAGTATCAAAATATGCTTCTTGCTTTTTGTATATTTTGTTATATTACACTTATGTAATATTGATAATAACAAGCAGATGCTAACTCAAATTTCCCCAAAAATCTGATTATTTTGCACGTAAATTCTTAAAAAAACATTGTTAATTATCAACTGCCACAACTCAACCAAGTGCTCGACTACTTATTATCAATATACCAGAAGACATGCTACCTTGTGATACATATTGTTATTGAGACATTTAATTAACTCAGGTTTGAAGATTTCGGCAATATAGCCAAGCCCTCCCCTTCATGGCTGGGTTGTGCACTTGTGATGTGATTGGCTACCGCAGTGTGACGTCACGTGGCTTCTTTCCAAAAGTGAATTCAGTTTAAACTTTTCGCCAAAGGCATCTGGTTTTATTTCCCAGCAGCCCCTGCGTCCCCGCCGCCGCAGGTTAAACGCACTACCCACATTCAAATGAATGGGAGCACTGATGTTTTTTTATTCTGATTTGGTGTGAATGCATCCTAAATATGATGCTTAAATTTGAGATTAAACACAGTGGCACCAAATTAAATAAAAGTCTTCTTAAGTCTATCTATCAGTTACTACGTGGCTTGGGGGACATTCAAAAGTTGGAATCAGTTTTCCTCACGGCATCTCCATTCGACTTTTCAGTATAACTTTTTTAATGATTTATGATGTATGTATGCATAACATACCTTTGATGTCTAGATGCACCACTTTTTTCTTGCGTAGGTACTCCAGCGCTGTCAGGACTTGCGAGTGGTAGTGGAGACTCAGGTCCTCTGGCAGCCGGCCGCGCTCCGCTATCAGCTGGCCCAGGGAGCCTGGAATAACAGACAAGGTCAGACCAGGACAAACACTGAGAGATATTAATATTTACTGATGTCTGATTCAACTATTCCTTTCTGTTAAAGCCTGGAATTTGCTCACAAAGGAAACGTGTTATGTCTGTCGTCGTGTTTATCGAGCAGGCATCTCCCGTCGTAACACTTCAAAAGAAGCTCAACAGTCATTTCTGGCCTCCCGGAACCGCCCACATCACGACGAGCGAGCATCTGTTTTTCTCAAATCTTCATCATTCTCATGTGTTTGCACTTAACGAATCGCGTCGACATCAGCAGAAAAAGAAGCGTGCGTTAAAAAAAAATAAGAGAGGCAGAAGTGAGAAACTTGTTTACCCGTTTTGTGGTCCATGATGAGGACGACGTTCGGCCCCTCTCGGACCACTCCGAAGAGTTCCACCACACAAGGAGATCTGAGGGCGCTCCACGCACCCACCTCCTCACTGCTGAACCTCTTCAGGGCGATCTGTGAGGAAAGGGCGGGACGAGAGCGTGAGCACACTTAAAAACCAGGCAGGAAACAAAGCGAAGAAAGGGACTCTGTTACCTTTTTGACAGCGAATTTGAAGCCTGTGTTGACATCTTGAGCGCTGTGTACTTCCCCATAGGAGCCCTCCTTGATAAACTGTGTGAGGACGTACTCACTCCCCTCCTTGTACTCAGAGTCCACAGGCTGGATTTTCTGACGGAAGAAGAGCAGTTAGTTTGGCTCAACCGCGCTTCAAAGCGAGACAGAGAGTAGACGGACGTAAAGCAGAGCGTACTTCATTGTAGAAGATGATTCCCTCGGTGCTGACAGAGTCGGCCGCTGAGCGCTCCTCCTCTTCCTCTTCTCTTACGTCCCGCTCCACATCTTTAAAAAAGGGTCCCGCGTAGCACGGGTCCCCCTGACTGACGCTGCCCCGGAGGCCAGCGAGAGCCAGATAGCAGTCTCCCAGACTGCTGAGGGAGTCCGAGTCGCTGTCCTGCCCGTAGGAATGGAGGCTGGAGAGGGGTCCGCAGACCGGGTCCCCCCAGTTGAGGGGAGCGCAGCTGGAGCCTGTGTCGTAGACCTGCCGGCTGTAGGGAGAAGGCCCCGTGTCCTGCTCCTCGGAGCGTTCAAAGCTGCTACAGCAAGAAGTGCTGAGGTCGCTTCTCCCTCCAAGGGACGACTCATCCTACGGGACACAAGCAAAAAGCATGGCGGGTCAGGCGGCGTCGACGGAATTCGCTGATTCACTTCCACAACACAGGAAAGCTGATGTTTGCACGGCAACGTCAAGAATATGGAACTTTTTTTTCCCCTTGGAGATGATTCACAAGGAAAATACTGCAAGCCCTCTCGGTTGCGTTGAGGATACAAGTTTTCCTTAATGTGTTTTTCACATGTGAGACTCAACGAGGTGTGCAGAATAACTACAGTTCTTACCAGGACCCGGACCAGAGAACTTCCACTCTCCTGTTCCGGGACTCCGGAGCGCATTCGGTGCCTGTGCCGCTGCCTCTCCTTCTTCTTCTCCAGTTTTTTCCTCCCCTTGCGCTTCTGTCTCTTCCTGGTCTTCTTCCTCGGGGTGAGCTGTGCCGACGCGCTGCTCGGCTCCTGGGCGCAGGCCGCGGTCGGCCACGCCACATTGTTGTGCTCTGAGGGAAGACTGAAGTGCGGCAACGATGTAAAATGGGATCAAAGAATAAACCTCTGCAAACTAACAGGGAGTATGAAATGCAGACGCAATGAGGTCAAACCTGCTGGTGAAGCAGTTCGGGGAGGGGAAAAAGGAACGTTCGAAGCAGGATGGACTAAACTCTTGGGAGTCCTGGGTTTCACCTGAGGAGAGCACAGTGTGTTAGACCCTCTGTCCAGACAGTTTCATCTATTATGAAGGGGACAAATCAATCACATATTTACATTCAGCTTGGGCAATGAAGGTCGAGGTCTTCAGTGGCATTTCTCCCACTTGCTCTGCGGTCCCATGTGTCAGGAGTTTATTTATCAAAGGGCTGAGGCAGGCGATGTAGCCCATTTTGCTGTCCTTCCCCTCCTCCTCCTCCTCCTGGTCCGCCTCCGCCTCCTGGTCCGCCGCCGAGCAGGATGGGTAGGACCCCTTCAGCTCGGCTTTGGGCGACCCGGAGAAGGGTGCTGTGGAGTTGAAAATCCTTTGCCTCACCGCCATTTCAACTGCTGGATCTGGAGAGAGAGAGAGAGAGAGAGAGAGAGAGAGATAGAACATCACAGCAAGCAACCGATGAGTCAAGGTCGTTAATTTCAAATCAGTAATATTTGTAATTATAAACTGATCGTTTCTGCCGGAAGCAGCTCTTTTCTGAACCCCGTCAATGGCACTGTGTGTCTGAGAGCAACTTGATCAAACACGTTTGTAGATTGATGGAGTTGACTCCATCAAAGTTCATAATTAAGCTGCAAATTTATCTGCAGATTATTTTCTTGATTCATCCTTTTATCTACAAAAAATCCCATTGTAATTCCCCACAGCCCAAGTGGACGTCTTCAAATGCCACTGGTCCAAAAGATATTCAACCAGCAAAACGTTGACATTTTTTCTTTGCCTATTAATATTCTATGAATCGACTATTCAACCTTAATATTGTATATTCTCCAGCAGCAATCATTGGCAATGCATGCGTCTCCTTTACTAACAACATTTAGCGACATGTCATCCAACACAATGTCACTGCAGCGCGTCCAGAAGTCACATGGTCGCTGCCTATCGGCGACTGACCTTTATATCGTGAAGTTAGTGCTTCCGAAAACTGCTTCCTCATAACGCAACAACAGACTTTTTTACAATCTGATTATGTCAGCGTTACGGTGCCGAAAAAAACCCGGAAAAACTGGACAGTGACAACCAACGACAAGTCTTATATTCAAGTTAAAAGCTGGACCAACTTTTATTTATTCATTTGGTGTTCATTTGATTCTAAATCTCGTTCCTAATCTTCTGTTTGCTCAGTTTTAAGAGGCTAAAACGCTCATTTAGTTATATCCAGGATCACCAGTTGAGGAATTCATCCACTTGACTCAACAGGTAAATACAGTGGAGCACAGGCAGGCTTTGTACAGCGGTTAAGTGCATAGGAATCGGCTTCTTTACAGGTAGGTTTTGAAGTTGAACACGTTCAACTGTGTCAAGTGCTTTCGGGATGGCGACGATCACTTGAACTGAAACTTTGCGGTGGGCAGATGAGACCGGAAACTCAACCCTGGCCTTGTTTTGACAGTTGCAACTGTGTCGTTAAATTGCAAGCGCTCCGTTTCGCTCGGAAGAAGTCGACTGCAGCACATTTGGCACGGCCAGGCTAAATTTACAACCCCGGGTTTGCACGATTGACTGCAGATGGAGGTCACAGTCGTCGCAGCATGTACACGTGTAAAACCACACACACTCGGACACGCTCTTTCCTCTCACCACTGCTTACATGGTGCATTCAATGCCGTTCGAAAGGCACAAACTACCAGCGCGTTGCATCGGTGCCTCCATCGCATTTATCTGCAGCTTCTGACTCTTTCTGCACATAAACATGCCGGTAGAGACATTCTTGATGAAACCTCCGTACCGAGATCAACCCTGATATCTTGACTAAAATCGATTGGCTGTCAAAAACATTTCCCCAGTTAACTCTGCTCATTCTCGCTCTTGACAATACTAACTGAGCACGACGAGTACAGACCATCTGACATCAAACCGTAGTCAAATTTCAATGGAGGCTGTTTGGTGGTGCCATTACCTGGTGTGTGTCGACTTCATGCACTGCAGGACTGTCTAACATAGAGCAATGCAACTGTCACTTCCTTCTTGAGACGCTTCGACTCAGCCCGGTGTTAACACCACACCCCGAGGACTTTACGTGGAAAGGAAATAGAGAAAACCCCAGTGCAATAAACACAACCACAAAAACAACTGTGTGTGTGTGTGCGTGTGTGTGTGTGTAAGGCTGAGGGGCGTGTAGACGTACCGACAGATGCCAGGCTGAACCGCTCTCTCTCTCTCTCTCTCTCTCTCTCTCTCTCTCTCTCTCTCTCTCTCTCTCTCCTGTGTGTCCGCGCTGAACAAACCTGTCCTCTACATTAGCAAAACCAGACGCTGTGTGTGTCTGCCTCGACGTTCACGTCCTGACTCTCAGTCACGTCTCACGACTCAGTCGCTTCAGCTCGGCTCAGCGCTGGCTGTCCGCCAACCCTGGGGGAGGGGGAGGAGCTTACTGACAAGGACTTATGGGAAATGCAACTCCACTTCCCCATATTTCACTCCCTCCCTCCCTCCCTCCCTGCAGCAGGGCTTGCTCTTCCCTTTGACACGATTAAAAGGATAACCTGTTTGGTTATGCTTTTGATGACCAACTGTGAACTACAGGCAGTTAAAAACAACAACACTATGTCAAGATAAACTCAGGTTTCACTCTCAGGAGAATCAGCAATGGACGCGGTCGTCACAGCGTTGGCAATCGAAGTCAAATAAAAAGCAGAAGATGTTTTCGAGCTCAGAAGCAGGACAGAAGTGTGGCGGCGCTCATACCCACAACACTAAAAGGAATGCAGAAGAGTTGTGTGACCTCTCATGTGCTCTGATCTCATAATGAGCATGTGTGCCCTGGAGCCAATGTCCCACACACTCTCCACTATACGACATGTCATAAAGCAACAGAGCAAAACTCCTGATATCTGATATTATGAGCATCTTGTGGAGAACCCTTTGTGAGCTGTCTGAAGTAATCTCGCTCGCTTTTCTTCTCAGCAGCAAAACAACTTACTCGTATAAAAAAAACCCGCAGCAGCACACAGGAAATCCAGAACACCACTTGAGAGGCGACGGCGTGAACCAAGAACGCGGCGCTGAATGCCAGTCGCCCCGCTGCCGAGAAGTACAGGAAGCGGCTGCCATGGCAACAGTATCTCCGATACGCTGATAGAATTAGGCTGAAGCCGTAAAAAAGGTTTAGTTTGCACGACTGATTTCAAACTTCTCTGGAAAAGAAGTCGTGCTGCAGTGACTCTCAAATCCCAAATAGTAGTGGATAAATAATAGTGGATTGAATATCTTTAGTCTGACCAAACAAGACATTTGTATGGTTTTTATGACCTTCATGATTTCTTTTATTTGACCTTTTTATGAAATGTCATCCTGGGCTGTTGGGAATGTATTCACAGTATTTCTTAAAGTTAAGACCAAACCATTAAAATAGGAAAATAATTGGAGGATTAATCAAGAAAGAACATAATCATTAGTTGCAGCTCCAGTTAAGTCTGTAAAATATCAGAAGAAATAGTAGTAAAAGGAAATATCAATACCCTACAGTAATAGCTACAAATTCTTTGTTTTGTCTGAAAATATTCAATTAAAAAAGATATAAAACAAAGAAAAGTAGCAAGTGAACAATTTGAAGCAATGAATGTTTGTCATTTTTTTTCCAGCTTTAACAGGAAGTGTATCGTCTAAACTTAGTTATTATGAGCGGTTAGACTACATGAGATTGTACACATGTATCTAATAAGTACGGTAAGTACACAGACATACGTCCTAATATATATATAAATATTGTGGTACAATCAATTTGAATCTAGTTCTGCAGAGAAACACAGAGCTGAACTCCACATAGTCAGTGGCTATATTGAGCCGACTTCTGCTGCACACCCACACAGATTAATGAAATTCCAAAGCCTTTAGTAAGGACAGGGAAAAGGGTCTCAACCTGAAGCCGGCCACAGAAAACACACAGCCGAGCATTCCTTCAGGGAAACGCAGGCTTTTTTCTCAGGAAAGTGTGCCAGACCTGGACTACACAGGTCCAGAGCATTTAAGAAAACATGCTGTGTCTCTTTCTTACTTCCCCTTTGTCTTGTTTCTTCAATGGTTAACTACAATTAAGAAAATAGGCGTCATTGCAGTAGCCTAAGTCCTCTGTTCCCAACGTTTTCTGCAAATCTTCATTCGGTTTATCGTGTTCTGTACGTTACGTGACAATCCTGGATTAGATAAGAAGATATAGGCTGCAGTCTGATCAGCTTTGTCTGTTTTATATTAAGGTACAAGTTAATTTATTCGGGTTTTGAACTGTTGATCTGACAAAAAGAAATTTGAAGGTGTCCACTTGAACTTTGAGACATTAAAACGCACATTTCTCACAATTTTCTGACAGTTTATAGTCAAAAGATGCATTAATTAATCCAGCAATTAATCTCTGAGATGAATCGATAATGCAAATAAACCATACATATTTGCAGAAGCATGAATCCCCTCTAATATTTCTATAGTGAATGCTAGGACATTATGTGAAATAGCATTTTCTGATACCGAGGAAGAAGAAGAAGCATATTTAACTTTAAATCTGGCCTTCATTATACACATTGTATGTTATGTTCCACTATAGCCATGTCGTAAACCCCTCTATAGTGTAGTAGTGTACACCCTAATGTAGTGAAAATGTGTGCAGCATGGAGGAGCAGCAGGACTTCCACATGTAACACTATTATATCTGAGTAGATATGAGCCAATAATGGCGTAATTTTTAATATGTCAACTAGGCGAAAAGAGCAGATAATGGCATGACATATATAAATAATAGGCTACATGAAAGTTATTGTTATGGGAACTCCTATATAGAGTTAGTAATAACACCTTTCCTTTGTTTTCCTAGGTATTACATGTGTATACACTAGTTGTAACATGCTACGTTTATCTTCAGAGTATTACTACTTTTCTGAAAGTTCCACAGCCGACATAAACATCCACCAAAAGTCAGTGGCGCTGGACAAAAAGGACAAAGGGTTGTTTTAATCGGAGACATCTGGCAGCAACGGGCAAAGAAATGTCATAACTTCCTTGTAGATTCACCGCCATTTCACATGAAACTTAGGTCACCTTTGTCGTTCGTGAAGAAGTCGGGACTTTACAAAGTCGTCGTCTCAAAGGAGATAATAAAGACTGAGGTCATAAAACTAGAGAACGTATTTTATATAACCATAAATGTACTTTAGATGTTTTACTTACCGATCTTCCAATTAGTAGGCGTCGGCCGTTGGCGATCAGATCAGCGTTTAGCGAGGAATATGATTTCCGGTTTTCTTTTCAAAGTAACTCTCATATTCCCTCAATTTTACAACAAAGTTATCCAACTGCTATGATAGACAATCTATTTGTCACTATTATTATTATTATTCATAATAATTGTTTACTTTAATAATCTTTTAGTGCTATTTGAGTACGAGAAACATTTTTTTGTAAACGACAGTTATGCTTTTATTTTGAAGCTGAAATGTCCGGACTTCCTGTAAGAGCCTCGCCAGAGGAGGTGTGAAAACTGAAGTGACTGAAACGCTTTTAAAAGCCAGCGCTGTAATAAATATACAAATTACCCACTTTAACCCCATGCTGATTTATGTTGTAGTACTTTTTTATGTTTTTCTGTCTTATTATACCTGCGTGTTATCTTCCAGTGTAGCTTGCTGTAGGATCCTACAATGATAACGATTCCTTCCTTTAAATAAAGTTAGACTGGGCTATATCAATCTAACTTTAAATCTAACACATAGTATAACTCTTCTAAATAGGAGTAGCTGTACTGACACAGATTCACCACAAGATGGCGTCATAAACTACTGACAAAGGGCATTGCTGTATTATTGTCTATGTTGACATGGAGCTTACATTATAGATTGCCTAATGGTAATCATACTGTACTGGGATTACATTCATGAGGCTTTTGTTTTTAGCAGAAAGCAATTGTTGACCTTAGCACTGTGATTTGAAGAAGGACAGGAAAGTCAAGGAAAATAAAAAAAATATTGTAAATAAAAATAAAGGCATAATACAGTCTGTTTGAAACTAACTATCACTGTTTCTGGAATTATATAACAAATGTGCTGGTTTGCTAATATAAAACGACATAACCTAACATAACATAAAATGGTTTTAAAATGGGTTCTGCTTCGTTAATAAAGTAATAACCAGACAGTGGCATTAATTAACACTGGACTAAAATACATCAGTGTTTCTAACATCAATATAGATATAATGTGATGGAAGTTCTGACTCTGCATCAAAGAAGATATTGATGATGTGGAACTTCACCCTTTCAATACGAAATAAAAATCTCTGGATATCTTCCTGTCACACAAAAGACCACACATGATGATGTTTATTGGACATTTACCCTATATTTATATGATTTGGTATAGGGCCTATACCAAATCATACAAAATAAATAAATAAAATGCTAGAAGGTTTAGAGTAATAGGCTACTTATGTATGTCAGTTAATGTGTTGTAGCTTGAACAAGCAAAAAATGTTAGCACAATATGAAGTATAACAAAGTATTTAACTACAAATGTCATTGCATAATAATACAGCGCATGCATTAGTTGCCATTGTGCTTTACTGGTGCAATTGTCCAAACAATTATTCAATTAATCAAATTAACAAAAGCAAGTGACGGTCAGTGAAATAAGGACCATGCACCTGTGGGTCTGGAGCGCTGGGCAGTTTACTGCATTACCCAGTGTGCAAACTATTCATGACACTTATTTTCCTGTAAACAAAAAAAAAAAATCCAGCTGTCAGCAAAACCAAGATTGTAAACAATGGGAATATACTGAAGTACAAATGGTCTCGATCACACAAATGAATTACAGACATTACAGAATTAAAAATAGCTTCACTTTATTCCCACATGTGAAGTTGTGACATTTTGCTGGAGATTGTTTTGGGGAAAGGTCAATGCACAGTGACCGCATCGGTCTCTGCGAAGAGCACCTCATCATCATCATCTTCATCAGCAGCAGCAGCACGGAGCGCTTCAGTTGGACACAGACGGAGCGACAGAGAAGCTGCTGCTCTGTTCAGAAAATGGCCGACAGATTTTCTAGGTTTAACGAAGAGCGTGATTTCCAGGTAATGCATGTAAAACGATTCACGGTTTGCATATATATGTCTAAATATCACGTCCGGGTGGGTTTTAGCACGGAAACACAGGAATGAAACGTCACGTGCGGCTTCGCGTTACTTCAAACTGCAGTCGCGCATTACAGTCCAGATGACGCCCGCTAGCACCGCAAGCTAGCTAAGCTAAGGCTAGTGCACTGCGGCTGTTTTGGCTTTAACCTACGTCTCGGTGTTTGTCTGTGCGCCACGTATGGTTCCCGTCGTGGGTTGCGAGCTGCACCGTTATGTAAACAACGCAACAGAAACGAAATGTATATTGAATTCCAACTAGCTTCTTAGTGACCTTGGTTATTTATCGACATACGCTAGCTGTGGCTAGGTAGCCAACGTTAGCACATAGCTAGCTGGTGCGCACATTTGTAGCACTGGCCAGAAACGGCTGTTTAATTTTTGACAGCTAGAATACAACGATCATACTTACCTAGGACGGCTTAATTCACCTGGTTACAGTTATGTATATATATATGTTGGTCCCGTTATTTAACGATACAACTGCATCTAATATGTCGTATGCTTACGAGTGAGGCTTAAATATCGAATCAATGTGGATTAACGTCATTCGCCACTAATTTGATGATTTTTTCAAACGGTATATCTGTTTTATAACTTCTCTGTTTTGCTACTGCAAATGAGACATCATGTCATCGCTGCTTTAGTTGTTGGAACCTTGCCAGGCTGATTTCGCTCACCTGGATGTTGTTTGTTTCTGTAATGCGACCTTAAATGTATTCTTCTCTGGAAACAAAGCAGATGGTAACAAGGGGTTGTGTGACGTTAAGCATTTTTTGTGTGTGCAAATGCATCCCTCTTTAATGCACATTAATAACATTGTTATTTGTGTCACACGACGTTATTTCTGGTTGTATATTTACAACTGTAGTACCAGAGATGAGCTGGATTTCACAAATCCACATATTGAGCTGTTTGTCTTTCACTTGCTAAGCTGTTTGTCTTTCACTTGCCTGCTATCTGAGACCACACCCAGTAAAACCCAACACATTAGTGATTAGACATGAATAAGATGAATCCACATATAGTTTGTTACCTTTTTTGTTTTTTTCTCACTAGAACAATTCTGTCACTGATTAGTTATTTTCATCCAAATTCCTCTGATGGCATTATAATCTATCTGCTTTATGCAGCATCACTCAAACTTTGTGTCCATAATTATTAATTTTTAAGCCAACAAACGTGTTTTTTGTTTGACATTTATTTTTATTGCGTAATCTACCAACTGTCAGAACAAGTGGAACATTGCAAGTATGCATATGTCATTCTGCGGCACATGCTGTCTCAGAAGATAATGAATATAAGTACAGTGGTATGCAGTCATTTGAAGTGTTTTTATTCATCTAAAACCATCCTCAAACTTCTGTAAGGTTTTGGAATTAGCTGGGAGCTATTTTATTTATCCTTTATCCAACATTTTCAAAACATTTCTTCCTGGAACACTTTTATAAATTATAAAACATATTCAGAACTATCAAAGTTGAAATGTAAATAGATGGTGAAATGTGTGCCCATCGTAGCATTTTCATTGATCGGTGTGACCGTGTTTTTGTTTTTTTCCTCGTAGTTGGTAAAGGAAGTTGAGAATTGAGGAATTAACAGTGATGTTCAGGGTCAGAGGAAGTGCATATAATTAATTAATGATTTGCCCCTCACATTTTGTTCTTTCACTTGTTTCCCCACCATAAGATGCCAAGTGTTTTCGAACGAGGAGCTAGTGATATATTCTGGCTTGGTTTGAAAGCGTTTCGGTGGTCTTTCGGTATCGTAGAAAATAGCTGTGAACTTTTTCTACAATCGCTGTAGCTGTTGGTTGTAGAAGCAGTCAGTTATTTCCTGTAAACAAATACTATGGTGAAATAGGTGAATTACCAGACATGCAATGATACCCATTACACGTTTAAGCATGTGTAAATGCTTGTGAAATTACTTGTGTTATTTCCCTCTAAACGCACTGTGTTGCTGCCCGATGGGAATTCAGTATTCTGTTTGTTTTTTTGGTCACATAGAGGTGAATCGCTGTGTGGTCTGAATGAGTCTGTTGAGGACCGCTTCGACTCAGCACAGTGGCGCTCTGTGTGTGTGTGTGTGAGATCGGCTGCGAAGGCATTCATATGCTCAGTATTCAGACAGTTTCTCTCACTCTAAAGACTGAAGCATGCTGCTAAGCAGCATGGCGTAGGAAACACCCACAGACGGTCTACCTAATATCTACAGCCCAACCAGTCCAACAGCTTGCTCGGCTCTACTGATTTACATTATTGTTGGAGCTTTAGCATGCAGCTAATCTTGAGTTGCAGAAACACACCAGGCTATTTATGAACATCCACAGAGCTGGCTGGCTGTCAGAGCTGGCTGGCTGTTGCTCTATTACGTCCTAACTCGAGGTTGTATGGAGCATCCATTTCACTCTTTGAGCACTTCTTCCACTGCAAATTTGCTCCTGTAATGCTCATCAGAGGACAGAGCGACAATCGCTTGTATGCAGCATTGCTGTATTGTTTGTGTACCAGATTCTGGGCGACGAGGAAGCAGCAATGCAAATAAGAAGTCATCGTGGTGGATGGGGGCTGAGCTGATGGCACATTAAGTGGTATGAGCAGAGAGTCAGCAGGAGGAGAGATGCTGGTCGAAGAGCAGGGAGCCATTGATTTGTTCATGAATAAATCCTTTGCTTTTCCCCTGCATCTCCCCTTGTCATAATCCCCGGCTTCACTCAGGCTGATGAGGGGTCCTGTCTCATCTGAATTAATGACCGCCGGTGTGGCATCAAATCACCTCATTATTGTGAGCTGATGTGAGTAGTTGCTTATCTCTGCAAAACCGGATTCTCCTTGAGAACGTGGGGCGTACGCCTCTTGTATGGCCCAGCCCATGTTTGCATTGTCTTTTTACAGTAACGTTGGCCGCGCTGTAGCTGTAGAATATTTTGCAGAAGAACAAGAAGTCCACAATGATGCAAGAAAAATAACCTGCTGTGCATGTTCCATCTCTCAAATAGACATGTCCTCTGGCTCCTAGCTGCAAGCATCTAGTAAATAATATACCGCAGACTATTTTGGGAATCTTTCAGTTTTCTGCTTGTGTTTAAGGTCAGGAGAAAATGAACTCACAAACATGACCTTCGTCTCTCCTCTGCTGCTCAAGAGAGGAAGCCATCTGTCCAGAGCAGAAACTGCTGTATACACGCACTACTTTTGGTCGTGGTAACAAGCCCATTACTCACCCTCTGTCCCACCCAAGGCATGGACTTAAAAATACATTAGTATAAGTAAAGCTGTGCTTCAAATTGACACAACAAATAGCCTGAGGAGGAAGTCGTCCTTCACTGCTGTCACTCCTGAAATACATTTGCCAGGAAATAAAGAGACCGAAAACTTAATTCTGTCAAGAACATTTTCAATCATATCTTTTAATAAACTAAAGCTCAAAGGCTCTTTTTGTATTATAATAAATGTACAATGGGATTAACATAGTCAAATGTTTCCTTTTGTCGCATATACCTGCTGTGATTACTTCTTTCCTCTGGTGCATGGAGCTTAGCTTTGCTATGCTTTATTGTGATGTTTCTCTTAATATGTTTAAATATGAATCATAAATATTTCTTTATAAGGCTCTTGTTGAACATGCTTCTTGTGCTGTAGCTAAATTAACCGCTTGGTGTGATTGACTATTATTAGACTAATGACTTCAGTGCTTTCTCACAAATAAACTAATGCTTGTTTTTAAATGCTTGACTAAACTAGTGTTTAGTGATGGATCTTTCTCAGAAAATATTTCTGTAATTGCTCCCAATTATGGCTGAAACTAATGCTGTTTGTATTTGATATGAATCATTTTTTTGTTATGAAAAGATGTTTATAAAATAGGGAAACATGTTCATTTACAATTTTCCAGATGTCTTCATATTGGCAGAACAGTCTGGTAAGATCATAAAATGTCATCACTTTGCTGTGATGCAGTCTTTAAAACCAGGAAAAGACAACACTTGTGCCATATCTCATATCAGTATATTGATATAATATCAATATACTGCACCGCCCTACAAGCCAGTAATTCCTTCAGCTTTTCTACCAACAAAGAAAGCAAATATATCTCTAAAATAACCTTTTTAAATGTGTGTTTCTCAGGGTGGGAATCACTTTGACCATTATGAAGAGGGCCACTTGGATCTGGAGCAGGCGTCCTTGGACAAGCCCATCGAATCGGTAAGGCTGCATCCATCATCCCGCACCATTGGACCAGCTGTGAGAGTGGATGATTGGTCCAGGGAGGAATAAGAACCACACCTTTTTTACTCCATTCATTCTGTCTAGATGCATCCAGTGTTTTCTTGAACACACTTGCCACCTAACCTGTAGAGTCACTTGTCTCATGTCCATTAATGCCCCCTTTAAGCCCCCCCTCCCCGTCCCCACACTTCCCATGTCCTCTGCCTACTCCATTTCCTGTGTGACAGTTAAAATGATTATGTAAATGCTAGATCCTCCTGTTTTTATGTCCAGATAAACATTTGATCAGTCTCTCATTAGTCATTGTTAGTCATCCTAGCACTGAGATGAGATGACTCTGAAAGCACGGAGTGGATAAAGCACTGTCATTGATGGCTGTTTGCTGTCATTTAGAAGAAATTACGTACGTGGTAATGAGATTTTATTCTGGATGCTGAATATTTTTTTGATTTGATGGAGTTTGCCGTCCGGAGCCCTGCAGTCTTGTTATATTTATTAGGGGATTTACTTATTCAACAACTCTGATTTACTGATTCAACATGTATGGGGTGTAATCATAAATAAATACCCTCTTAAACAAGAGTAATCTCATGTCGAAGGCCAGATTTAGACTTAAAAGCCTTGGGTGTTTACATTTATACATCTTATTTTTATGCCGTGGCTTTAATATTTCTGTGAGGAAAAAACACAGTGGGCAGTGCTTATTCCACTCCATTTAGCAAGCAAGAGAGTGCACATAAGATGGTGTGAATGGCTACATTTGTGTTTGAATGAGTGTGTCTATGTAGCTTTAGAATTCATGTGTTTAGTGTTTGTGTCTATAGGACAGTTATCTTATTGTACACAACTTGGGGTGTTCGACATTTCTCTCCTGCAGCGAATTGGCCCCTATTAGCTAAGCAGCAATGACCCGGTTTGTATTTGCACGCTCTGCTTTCTTACTCCTATCTTTAGGGTCCTTGTAACGCTTCTCTTACTGTCTTTCTCTCTCTCTGTTTCACTACTGTCACACTCTACCTCTCTTCTCCCTCTCGCTACCTCTTTCTCTCTCGCTCCCTCCCTACTACACAGTGATTCGGTGTACAGTACCCTCTGTCATTCTGTGCTGGCATGGTGCTTGTGCAACTGGGACTGCATTTTTCGCTGAAGAGGCACAAAGATAATAGCGCAGGAAGCTCACTTCTTTCTGTCTTTCCCACTCTTTCCATCCCCCCCTTCTCTCTGTCTCTGAAGCACTGTGGTGAGCAGGCCCAAACTCCTCTTACCTACAGTGTCGGGTCACCTCTCCTCAACGTTATAGATGTGCTTTGTGAGCCAATCAGAGAGCATCAGCAACCTTATATAGATAAAACAATTATGTAGTTTTGCCCAATCTGAAACGGATGCATCGAACATTTGTATATTAGTCGTCAGCCATGGTGATGATCAATGATAGGTTAATCATTAAGAGTTTCTAAAATAAAAAATGCATGTTTATCTTCAATTAGAGCTCTATTTAAACAATTAATGTGACTAATTTGCTGCATAACTAAATAAAAGTAAATTATTGGTATCATAGATCAAATTATATAAGAAAACAACAAATTAAAAATGACAAACATGTGCAATTTAAAGTAGATTAGACTAACAACTTCAGAGTTTTACATTTAAATATAGATATTTATAAAATTGTATATATATTTCTGTCAGTTTCATCAGAGGAAAAAAAATAGTGACAATAAAGTCTGAAAAATATATGTAAATAGTGTTTTTCCTTTCAAGTAATTATTCTATTATATGTTTCACTAGAATTTAGGAATCAAGAATATAAAATGTGATGTCCTGGATGAGTTTTCTGTACTCCATACTTTGTCACAGGCACACAGACACCCCACTGTGTGTGGGTGGTGGAGGGGAGAGGTGGCCTGCTCACCTGGCTGGAGTGGCTCTTTGGCTCCTGCGCTATTATTTGTGGAGGGGCGCTGAGGGCCGCGCTGCAGCGTGACACCGCTCTTCACAAATCCGTGAAAAAAAAAAAAAAGAGGTGCCGTCACTTCGTCACCAAAAATAACACACAAGTCTCTTTGGAAAGTGCATGCCCAAAGAAGAAGGTGGCAGACTTTTCATCCGCAGGCAAGTAACCACGAAAGTTTGCCACCGATTTTAAAACTGATAATTATGAAGGTCGTTTTTCGAGGATTGGGTGACATCAGGTGCGTTGTGACAAATGACATGGCTCCTCTTTGAAAGGCAGCACGTACCAACGTGCTAGCCAAGAGCCTCACAGCAGACGGTGACTTGCACTGCGTAACTCAAACGTTACATTCAATGTTAAAACGTATAGTATGTGACCATGTTGTTGGACACAGACCTCCGTAGTTGTCCACACAGTTTCCATCCGTGACCCGTCGGTCAACGCTTCAGCCCAGCGCCTCGGAGCCCCTCCCCTGCCACTTATTGTGTGTGATCTATAGGCGGCTAGAGGTCTGTGGTACTTTATTGGGATCTTTTTTCTCTTTCTGTCGTTTCCCTTTGGCCTTTGCTCTTTCTCTCTAACATTGTTTTTGCATTGCATGTGTTAACTTGGTAGCATTCAGTACTATTATACCTCAACAGTCTGTCCTAATCACTACTACAGTTTTCCTCCCAGACTCATACCTCCCACGTCCTCTGCCCCCTTCCAGTCCCTCCAACCTCCCCTCCCCTCCCCGACCCTGTCCAAGAGCGATATGCAGCGGGCAGCCTCAGAGCCACAGAAACAACACACGCACACACACACACACACCAGAAATCTAAGACACACTGGTAGACAGGGCACAAAAAGATGCACAGAAAGGAGACACGTTAGGATAGTAGTGCATCAGCTGTTACTGAATTAAGTGTGCAGCCTTTTGCATTATAACCAGACATTATGACACATCTGTTGTCACTGAAAATCCTCTATTCTTAGATGTCTAACACCTATTCTGTGCAAAGGAAGAAAAAGGAAATGGTTGTTTTTTTATTTAATCCTCACCCACATTTTTTTACAACACAGCAAACTCTTATTTAGTGCCGGTCTTAATCCAGGGGGGGGGGGGGGGGGGGGGTTTAAGGTCATTGCTGAGTCCCTCCAAATGTTCTTTTTAAAGTTGGCAATGGAGTAAGAGTCGGGGGGGAAAAAAACTATAACAAAAAATAACCAGAACCAATCGCCTGACCACCTTGCTTCAAACTCAATGGGAATGCGAGTGTTAACGGTCTCTGTTTAAAGACGCTGGAGAACTTTGATTAACTTTGATAAACATCCTCTTGATGATTTTGAGCCTTCAGAATTGAGGTAAGTAGGTGTTTTTAAATTGTTTTAATATATAAACAGTTTTATTAATTGGACTCTGCTTCTGTCATTTCCCCCCCATCACTTAGTTGATGAAATATTTAATCCCCTCACGTTCAATCTGACGCATCCACACTTTCATCTCCATATGCTGGGAAGTAAGAGCCTTCTGTTTTAGTCGTTAGGTTCCTGATGCCCCGGGACAGTTGTTTCCATTTAGTCGCACCTGCGTTAGCTGAGCACCGAGCTGCAAGAGTTAATGAGGAGCAGCAGTCAGCGGGCCATGTCCTCCACCAGCACTTTCCAAAAAAACATTCCTCAGGGACACGAGAGAGGAGGATGAGTAACCGCAGCAGCCTGCTTTATGTTGTGGTTTTTTTTTTGCAAGAGAGATCCCTCAAGGGTTTGTCTCTGTTTTCTTTTCACAACATGCAAAAGCTCAGATCTGCGGTCATCCAAAGAAGATTACATAACATATGTAATTTGGGTTTATTTAGGGTTAGTCACTTATGTGGATTAATATGCCTGTTTGCAGGGACACACACACACACACACACACACACACACATACACACAGCTGCACAGACTGAAGCAATCCGGTTCCTAAACACTCTGAGGTCTCTAGGTGGGGTCCCCTGCATATCACTTCCCTTACCCATATTCCTTTTATAAAACATCCCTTCTCGTAGATCTCCTTTGTTTGGATAACATTTTCTACTTTTCTTTCTCCTGTATTAACAGTCAGTTGGTGGATTTATTGACATGCCTACCTTTTTTCTGTTTGTATACAGTATTATGTTTGTTTAAAAAAAAAAAAAAGAAGCAGAGAGAGAGTTTTGCATTTTTAAAGAACTTTAGAGAAGCTAGCAGAATTGCAGTTGAAAGCGTTTGGCCGGTTTCTTACGTTGTGTCACGTGTGACTGTTTTTTTGACAGCCCAGTATTTTAAAGCCAGGTTCGTATGGAAATGCCTTCACTCCACTTGCACTGCTGTTGGACTCGCCGTCGTTGCTTTCATCCGTCTGTCTGTCTATTCTTTTGGTGCACTCATCTGTTGGTCAACACGCAGTCTGCTCCTCATCTCCGCCCTCTAACCTCGACTGAGCCCATTTGA
This sequence comes from Taurulus bubalis, assembly GCF_910589615.1. Lineage (NCBI taxonomy): Eukaryota > Metazoa > Chordata > Actinopteri > Perciformes > Cottidae > Taurulus > Taurulus bubalis. The sequence continues at coordinate 19,099,856 of NC_136605.1, forward strand.
ACTAATCTCTATTATGTGCGACTGATGCCTCGTCCAACCTGCCCTTGTTTTTGATATTATTATTATTATTATTATTATTGTCTTAATCTCTCTGAGATAATAAAAAAAAAGGATTGGAAGAGGAAACGGGTTTAATTTAAGGTAGGGCTTATGTTCTCTAAGCTTTCAGACCATTTCATTACACAGCCCTGAGTCAGACTTCTCTGGAAAAATAAACTAATCAGCGAACTGGAGTGTTTCTCAGGCGGCTACTTCAGAGCGCATTTTTATTCTCCTCCTTCCTCCAAGCCTCATAGATCAGCTAATCCCCCAAATCAATATAAATGTTCACTATGAGCGTTGCAGCATAATGCTGCAGTAAAGGACAGAAGCATACCCAACGTCGGTGGGAGGGGAGGCTTTCACTGCAGCAGATTCTGCAGTGTTTTCCTACACAATGAATTTCAGGAGAGATGTTGTCAACGCACACTATCAGCCATGTAGCCTGGACAGTTATGAGTTGATCCAGGGAGGCTGTCTCCACCACGTGAAGCCTGGCTCAGATTCCTTTCTTATCTCTTCCCACAGCGGAAGAGATCTGACAGTCTCACAGAGTAAGCACAGCTCAGACGTCCATGAAACGGAGAGAGGGGGGAAAAGCAATGCCAAACAGGAAGTGAAGCCTCTCCCTATCTTGGGAGGCTAGCATCAGCCAGATGTTTTTGGATAGATTTATTCCGGCGTCTGCGATAGTGATCAGTCGTTGTTTTTACAACTGACATACTTTTTTTTTTATTTCTTAAGTAATATTAAATCGGGCAAAGGAAGGCAACAGTTGTTTAAAATAAAAAAAACGCCAAATGAGACCTTGTGGGCGGAGATGCAGTGTGTGCCGTGTGTGCGACTACCACTCCCCTTCACATGCACTAACCCATTCAAGCCCAGCTCACCTCCACCGCCCCATGAAGTCACCTCCACCATGGCTCAGCCTGCTCTGTTCTGCCCCCGTCCCGACCTCCTCTCTCGTCAAAGAGAACTAACTGAGCCCTGTTGAGCCATCACCTTCCTCTCTGTGCCTGATCCACCCCCGAAACTAACACAAGTTGGAGTTTTGTTTCACCCGCCCTCCACCACCAACCCGCTCCACCCTTCTGTATGTGTACCATTCACAGTGCGCTACTAACACCGACGATCCTTTTTGTTAAAGCCCTTTAACAAAAAGCCGCATGCTGTTTTGTTCCAACCCCTCCACTTTCTGTTTGTGAAAGTTGATGTCAATCTCTTTGTGATTATAAATATCCTTTTTTTATGTTTGTTTGTTTGTTTTTTGGTAGAATGCAGCACTCTGGTGAATGTTAGACAAGCTTGGAATAGTTATAATCACAACAGAAAAAAACACACTGCTTATTAAGAAAATCTCATTGTCTCCTGTTTATTTGTGCTTGAGGATGTACTGTAGTGTGTAGTGGTGGGACGGTCTTGCATTTCACTTAATGTTTTCGTTTTCTTGCTGACCCATACTAGTTAAATAACGGTCTCAGACATGTACATTTGGCCCCAGAGATTTCCTGTTGTTCTTGCACTCCTCCTCTTGCCTCTTTGATGTGTTGTCAGTCGCCTGATCTTGTCCACATGTACAGTGTTTGTACACTTTTGTCACAGCAATCATTAGTATTGAAAGGAAAGCAGGAAATACATACTTCAACTACCTTACAGTTTAGTGAAGGTCTGTAAAGTATAATTTCTAATTCATGAATACTAATGATATCTATGGTAATGTTCAAACTAGAGGCTTATATTAAATCAGAAGTGTGCACATGGTTGGAACCAGGCCTTTGACAACAGACCAGAGATCCTTGAGGTGTCCAAAAACCTGCCCAATAGCTATTTGGAGCACATGGACTGGGGCTACATGCACACAATGTCTCCCTCTCTTCACCTGCACACCCACACATCCCCTCACGCGTGCATATTCTGTCCACCCTGGGCCTTGTAATGGTAATCCAAGGCCCACTAGCTCCACTTCTGTCTCTTCCTCTCTCGCTATATATTTTTTTGTGATAGCTGCATATGTTTCATGGTGCTCCCCCTTGTCATGAGTACGGAATCACAGCAAGCTTGGAGTTTCTGGTCTTCGTTTTGTTATTGCAAGATTTCCATACCTCGTTTCTGTGTCACCTTTTTCTATGTGTGCAAAGACCTTGCTCTGTAGTGGTTCATATATGTATGCGTGTGTGATACATATATTGTCCCCTCCTTCCTCCCACTCCTCCTTCCTTAACTTCTCAAGTTAGTGGATGTGACTTGATGTGTTATATTAATCATCCCGAAAGAAAAAAAAAAACAGAAATGCTTATGCCCAATTTCTTTGTTTTTAAAAACAAATAAATCTAAACTCCTATTGAAGGAGGTTGTCCTGTAGATTACAGGCTGTAGCCTCATGTATACATCGTAGTGGAAAAGCCTTCCCTCTCTCCCAGTCTCCCACCCGCTACCCCCTCACCCCTACCCGCCCTTACCACTCCTTGTGCTGGTAGACACTGATATTACACGCTGTAGGTGATGTGGATGACGATAATGATTATGGTGATGGTGGTGGTGGTTGTGCTGATGATGATAGTGTGATTTTTGAGTGTTTTTATTTTGTTTTTGTTTTGTTTGATATTTGATCAGTACCCAAACGGGGAAAAGCTCCTCTTATTATTGGAATATTTTTGGTTTTTTTCTCCTCTTCTCTCTCTGCTAGGATAACATCGGACACCGGCTGCTTCAGAAACATGGCTGGAAGTTGGGGCAAGGTCTCGGCAAATCAATGCAGGGTAAGGAATCCCTCGTCTGTACACTTATGTTCAATGTATGCTGGTGGTGCTGAGCCTCCACGCTGTCATTTGCTTTCCTCCTCACATTTCCAGGTTTTTTTTATTTTTCATATCTATATCAGCAGCTTTTCTTTTCCTCTTTCTTTCTCTGATCTTTCCCTTTTGTGTCTGTTGCTGGGTAAATTTGATTTAAACAAACGTCATTCCAGTTGTTCCTTCGAACTTGGGAGAGGGATGAGAATGATCCAGAGGCCATGTAAAGGATTAAGACTGAGGGCAGGGACTCCTGGGGGTTTGGAGATGGAAGTGAAGCGTTTATTTGTCTTTCAATTATGTGTTTAGTTTACAGCAATCCAGATTCAAGCTAGCCTTTTCCGCCCCTTCAAAAACACAATAATTAGTTACAGTTATGTTGTTTTAGCCATCAGGCTTTGAGAAAATGTGGTTATGGACTTTGATTGCTGATGTGCCAGCACATGCAGTGTCAGCTCGTGCCTTCTCCAGATCTTACTCTGCACGCCTGCTTACAAACAAAACGCCCTCTGATCAGCTGACATTGCCGGGCTTACGTCTCGATTACAGCAGCCTCTTCTGAGGCGTGGGCCGTTTATTTTGTATCGGGCGGTGCCGCAGAAGTGATAATGAAAAGCACATGGTTTACTCTGTTAAAAAACAAACCAGCAAACGCGTTAGCCAGTTGTTATCTCTTTTAAGGAATGCAAAGCGCTTGAATAACCAGGCAAAGTACGAGATCGTTGTCGGGTTTCGTCTGGGCCAGCTGTATTTGCAACCACAGAACAGGCCCATGTGGCAACGCTATTGGACCCCAGTCAAAATCTCTCTAGTCTGTGTTACATGTACTCTAATCTATTAATATTATCTGTGCACTAGAAGTTTTCTCCTTTTTTAAATTTTAAGATCAAGGCCCTCTCTGGAGTGGAGTGAAAGCGCGACCAGGGAAATGCTCCGTAAGCTCTGCACGTAGAATTAACTCCATAAGATGGAGAAAGCTTTCAACTAGAAAGAGGTTTGCTTTCTGAAGACAGATGTAGTCCGATGGCCCAGTTGATATTGACTTGCTGCAGGGCTGAACAGAGCGGAGTGTGTGGGTCGGTCTTGGCTAACGCCGGCACCTCATTAGCTCAACCCCGCTGTGCTCGGACGCTCATTGGCTCAGAGGCAGTGGTGCAGAGCCTGGCATGTGTCCACCGAGCCTCTTCCTGTCTCCTCATCTATATTCTCTCTTTCCTCCTTACTTTTGTAACTCCCTCTTCATAGCCTCACCCCTCCCTGCGCTCTCTCCACAGAGGGTGATGAATAGCATTGTCCGTGAGTGATGCCATCGCTGGCAGGCCAATGTGTCCTTGCAGTTTGCTAAGATTAAAGCTTTTTTATTTTGCGCATCATTTCTGGCGTTTGGTTTTGTCTTTCCTCCTCCACAGTTTGTTTTTCTATCCTCTCGGCTTGTACCATTTTTAACCTCAGATCTTTCATTCCTATAACACTCATGCTGTCGTTTTCAGCTACTTAATTTCAAGTGCAACTCTCCCTGTAAACCCAGCTGTAGCATGCTCAACATCAGACGTGTTAATGAGAAACACGTTTTAAGCGCACGCCCAAACTTGAGACGATTCACAGTCTTCCACTGGAAAATATAGGGGTCGATGCAGAGCTAGCGAAGTGAATGAGTTGCTTTAAAAAACACGGTAAATCTAAAGACACAATATATCCACGTTGTGCTGCTTAATTCAATTTGTTGGCAGCATAGTTAGATTACTGAAAAGTCCATGTCATCCTCGTGTTTGGGGGTCAGGTAATGAGATTTCCAGTTGTCTGTGCAGACAGAAAACTGTCTGGGAACTCCTGACTTGTGTGCTTGGCTATATTAACACAGTGTTGTGTACGTGCCCATTCAGAGTAGGTGTTAACAAAAAGGTGGTTTATCGTGCTGAGACAAGTCCTTACTTTATCAGATGACTGCTGTGGTGCTAAACAATGTTGTGTACTGAAAAGAGGAGGAAATCTATCCCATTTCCTCTGTTTTTTAGCGCCTCGGGTGGTATCGGATTTATTTGCCTCAATGGTGAAAAAGTCCAACAGGCAGGCTTTTGGAGTAAATAACGTTGTTTATATCTGCTCTCCACACTGTCTGATTGAAGAGCCTTGATATATTGTTTTTGGACTTTTAGACATAAAATGTTTATTGCGCCTATTGGTGAGCTGTTGAGCCTCAGCACCGCTCTTTCATGTGCATATATGGCCTCGGCTCCCGGCGTCGTCTCATAGGTATTCTCGGCCTGACGATGGCCAGGGACCACCAGAGTAGACCGGGACGCCTCTTCACTCTGGTGCAGGCCGTATGAAGGGGTCACAACACGGCAGTGATTTTTGTTATAGCGTGGCGTTTGGTGTGCATCGTTGTACGTTTCCATCTGGCCTCGCACAAGCTGAATGGCGATCTATTTGATGAGTGCTCTGTGTGGAGAAGAGAGCAAGTTGCAGGAGGCTGACTGTGCTCTTGTTCTCGCCGCTGGCACCGCTGATGTGTGGTTATGTAAGCTTCCTGCTTTGTGGGCAGATGAGACTGCGGCAAAGTGTGTCCAGTTGTTTTGTAGGAATTAACGGCCCACTGCCGGAGCCCACTGTCTCTGCTCTAATTTGCTTAATGCACTCAGGAGTATGCCCACGACACAATTGCACCCTCGAATCACGTTGAAGTTTGCTGGATAATCATTATAATCTTCCTCTGCTTTCCTGTCCTCCTTGCAAGAAGAGAAGGTTATTTTTTTTTTTACATTTTTGAAGTGAAAGCATTGTGTCCCCTTTTTTAAGTTTTTCACTGTATTGACTTTGTTCTTATTCTTCTTTTGTCCTTTTGCCCCTTTTTAGGTAAGGTTTGTTGGATCCCCTCTGTATGTCAGTGTGTGTGTGTGTGTGTGTGTGTGTGGGTGTGTTTTCTTTCTCCCACTCTGCAGTTGACCTCAATGTAACACCCCTTTTACAGTGTACCGTAGGCTAATGGCCTCTGTCAGCTTCCTCCTCTTTGCTTCATAATCACTAAACCTTTATTTCAATCTGCACAAAGAGTATGAAGTGCTTCGATTTGAACAAAGAACAAAAATCCATTTTAAATCACGGTAGATTTAGGAAGCCATGATTCCATCACACCCCTTTTTTAGAATCATCGTCTCCACGTATTTTATGTTTTTCCTCTTTGAGTTTCCGTTGCTGCTGTCGGGTATCTGATTGGCTGTAACCACGGCTCAGTCTTTGAATGGCTTGCAGAGTAGACGAGTTTTCCCCCCTCTGCTTGTTTGCCTGTTTCTACCTCCAAACCTGTGAAACTTGTGTGTATGTGTGTGGTCGTAATGTGGGACTGAGATGCGTGTGTGTGTGTGTGCGTGTGTGTGTCTGTTACTGACCGGGCCATAGAGTCAACTTACAGGGAAAATCTCGCCACCCTTCTCCACCCCTGAATGTCTCTGTCCCCATGGTCCCCCCCCTGTTTCTTTGCCCCTCCTGCACAGCATGTTTGTCCCAGAGGTGCAGCACTCCTTCCTGCCTGCCTCCAAACCGTCACTCTCACATGGGGCTTTAAGCAGTGTTGGAGGTAGTGACACACTGAACGTACTTCCACATGATGGAGTGAAATGAAACCCTCCAGACGGGTGCATAGTTCACATTTTTCAAAGTGTACTTCGGTAAAACTGCTGCCGCATAGCGATGCAGACCCCACTCTAAGCACTGCTCAAAGCCTTGCTGGCTCTTTCCTCGGGTACATTTTGATGTGTGTCATGTGTTCACCGCACATCCCCTAAAACGAGCTCGCTGGCCGTAGGAGAGCGAGGAAGTGAAAGAATCTCGGGGAGATTTGCTAACTGGGCTGACAAGCGTCTGCGGGGCAAAAAAATAAAGCTCAAAGGGGGGGAAATGGTGGTCGTCCCACAGCTGTGTCCGAAATCGTTCACTCCCTGCCCACCGCCTAGTGGTTCTGAGGACTATATAGTGAGCCCACCAGCAAAAACACCATCGGACACTCCTCGGTTTTCTCTGAAATCGTCAGCTGGTGGGAAATGCATACTAAATACCGACACGCATGTTTGTGACGAATACGTATCGTTAGCTAGTTTGTTGAGTTGCTCGTTTTAGCAAAAATGCTCTGAGAGCTTTTATTGTGAAACGTAAAAAGCGGAAGTCAAAGCGTTGTCAATGTGGGGGCGTATTTCCACAAATTAGCGAATACTTTGTGGGTGTTTGTGTGGTAATTCTCTCTCCTCTCGTCCGTATGCCATTTTTTTTTTCCTTCGGCGCAATGCATGATGGGACATAGTGCTTGGTTCGTGAACATCGGTTGTACTCTACTTTACATGATGGGGTACTTGAGTCCACTATGTGTAATAATAATAATAATAATAATTCTCACTCGGGCAGCAAACAAAATGGCGAACTCACTATATAATTCCTCTATATAGTGAGGAGGGAGTGATTTTGGACACAAAATATACAAAAAAAAACACTTTCCCTGTAACAGACTCTCCAAAAGTGGATGATACTTTTGATTTATGACTTTAGAAAATACGCTTCCTTTTGTCCTTCACCTGTTTGATTCAATCTGCCATCAGAATCTGCTGTTTTTTTAATCATTACCTCCCCCGGTGCAGCTCTTTGGAGGGATTCTGATGGGATTTCTAGTTGTTTCTGCTTGGTGACGGTGAAAAAAGTGAAGTTTTCTTGATTCAGGAAAACGGGACTCGTACTTTGTAAGGGGGGCTAGTTTGGTAATTCGGGGTCACACGCTGGTTGAGGGGGACGGGGACGAGTGGTTGGGGAGAGTGGCGAGAGGGACCCTGTAAGCACCGAGCCCTGAGTGAAGGGATGAGGGGGTGGGGGGTGACACGCTGAAGGCCTCTGGTATTGAACCCCTAAACCACACCCCCAACCCCACCCTCCCTTCTCTATGTGCCTCAATCTTCCTGCTTAACCAATTGGTGTTTCTTTTTTACAGCGATTTGATCCTGCCCATGTTGTGCCGATGGTAAACTTAGTGGTAAATGTTATTTTATCCCCCAATTGAATTGTTTTTTTTATTTTATTTTAATTTCTCCCATTTTTTTGTTTGTTTTTTCCTCTCATCAGAGCACCAATGCTACATAGGCTTTCAATTCTCTCTGTTCTAGTCCTCATTCTGCTGCTTGTATATTATCATGCATATTTATTACTCTTAGAACATTGTCATTTTGATTGTTTTCAGTTTTTTTTTTTTTTTTTTAAACCTTGTGATTCACACCCTGTGATTTAGATGCACATTGTTTTTGTCTGGTCCCTTTCTTTTCCACTGGAATGGGTAATGTGGAAGTATTGTCACTGTGTTTAAAGATTGGTGATAGTTTGGGGTGACTGTAATTGTTCATTAATCTTTAATTCTGGGCCTGGCTTGTGACTCCACTCAGACAGACCACTGCAGTGGCTGACGAACAGACCCAACGCCTGCTTTTTTTTTGGGTTTCACTTCTCTATCGCTGTTGGGCAAAGAGCGTGAACACACACGTCCATCAGTAGTACAGCGTCTCGTGATCTAGATGTCACACAATCCTAGTGGAATACGGCCGCAACAATTATGCAATCATGAAATAAAAGAGTTAGGTTTTCCAGCTGACGGACACTGCAGTGGGGCTGAGGGTCCAGCTAGGCCATTATATGTTACAATGCCCATGCATTTATGATTTCAAAATGAATATGTCATTGGGCTGTGATGACTAAATTACTCAGGACACAGGAATTGAATGACATTCGTACGAATGTGTCAATTTAAAGTGATAAATTCATAGTTTATGGAAAGCTTAAAGTTTCCCAATGCATTAATATTTAGTAAATTATAAATGTGTATTTTGGGCTCTTTTTTGGCTCAAAGTATTACTTGGAAAATGTATCTTATTCTTCTTTCTAAAAGAGAAAACCTTTAATTTTAAGTCTAACCACAGCAGTTAAACTTTGATTTGTATATTTTCAAGCCCAATGCTTGTTGTTATTCCATATGCCCAATGGTATACATACAATAATAATTCATAAAAAAGAAACTTGAATATGTGGGAAAAAAAAAAAAACTGAAACCAAACCTAATTGATAATCACTATCAGTAAGATTGATTATTGTCTCTGGCTGGCAACAGGAGCAGCAGAACTAGTCCAAATTATGTTGATGCCTCTTGTTCTGAGACCCCTCCTCCTCCTCCCTGTCTATCTGTCTGTCTGTCCTCCCCTTCCTTCTCCTCCCCCCTTCCCATCCCCATGTTTTACCAGGTAAGTATCCCCATCCCTTGCACTGTCACCATGGCGATACCTGGCCTGTGACGTCACTCTGCTGTAGTTCAGTGCTTGTGTCCTTTTTTAATTTTACTGTCTTTCTCTCTGCTTTGTTTGGCTGATTTTATGAGTGGATTAAGCAATTCTGTGTCAATCTCCAAAGTAGTTTTGATTTTTTTTTTTTTTTTTTTATATATATATATATATATTTTATATCTTTAATGTTTCATTCTGGTTTTTTTTGGTTGTCTTTGGTTTGTTTACTTTCCTACAGTTAATTTCCTTCCGATCCAGCTCTTTTCACAGCTTACGTAATGTAATGTAAATAGGAAGGGTGGGACAAGGGCGTGAATTCGGACCTCAGGACCGTCGAAGGGTGCAAGGGTCAGAAAGAGATGGTGCAATAGGCCCCAGATAATATTTGGGAGGCTTTTTTCCCCTCATGAAGGGTGGTGCACAGTGAGCAGTGGCAGCAGCTGCTCGGCCTGTTGCAACTCCCTTCACACACACACACACACACACACTAACGCACCACACGCAGCCCCTCAAGCTGTAGCGTCCTTGATAAATTTGCCGTTCTGGTTCAACGGGACTGCAGCAGTGAACGGGTGGAGGAGGGGCGGCGGGTTGCGCGGCGACACTGAGCAGCGATGTAATCAGATTGGCTTCGAGCTGTTTTGTTTCTAGTGAACTTTAACTGTCTCTGTTGCCCGAATCTGCAGCTCATTCGACTCTTTCAAAAAATGCAAATCGGCAGCCAGGTCAAACGTAACGTTAAAAGGTACATCGGTCTCTACTCGGTGGCTGCGGTAAGCTGTGAGAATGGCTGGTGTTTGGTTCACTGTAGCTTTCTGGTCTCTTTGCACTTCAAGGCAAAATTCTCTAACCCCAGCACCCTATGCTCTAAAAGCAGGCTGTCTCCAAGCTGGCCCCCCGTCCCCGCCTCAGAAACTCACCTCGTCCTCTCTCTGTCTCTTTCCCCTCAGGACGCACCGACCCTGTGCCCATCACCCTCAAATATGATGTCATGGGGATGGGAAGAATGGAGATGGAGGTAAGATGCTGTTCATTTTACACCCATCACCTGTTTTTACATAGTTCTTAATGAATGAGGACGTAGTAGAAGCATCAGGCATATTTTAAATGTCCTGGTTGCTGCTCCACATCATCAGTGTCCAGAAGGGTCGGGCGACTTGTAAACATTTCCCAACCGGCCACCGTTAGCCCAACAACCGCTCCCATCAACTCTCATTTTCGTTATTGAACAGAAAAAAATTAGAATACATGAGCAGAACTGGAATATCACATTAATACGTTTGTTTTCTATCATGTAATACCTTTTTGATGAGCTGTAGATGGGGATACTCACTGATTTTCCTTCACGCTTTAACCTAAATCCACTGCAACGATTGCTGAGGGGTATTTGAAATCAAGAACATGTGGCAACACAACCATTGATCATTAACCCATGGGGCTGACATTCCAAACCGTCTCTGGAAGAATTATTGGGAGCTTTAAATCCATGAAGAAAACCCATAAATGAGCTTGCAGAGCACCGGGCATGCGGAGAGCCCGGTTTCAGCCGGAGTCGCGTAAAGCTCTACAGCATGGGCAGCTAAAAGCATTCTCTGAAATGATCAATCACGCTTCACCAGCCCGACTGCGTGAGGCGGGTGCCAGAAGAGCACTCGCCTGAATGAATTTATGGGTGCCAAATGTTAATCGGTCCGTAGAGAGAGATTCACGGTACGGGTTACGTCTCAATGCTGCAACATGAATCCTGTGCACGAAGCACGGAGGTTCGTCAAGGTGTCCGTTAAAGATGACCCCAAAAGAGACGGCGTATATAGATGCAGACAGCCCATCAAACGTGAATTATCACATGATGAAGTAACACTTGCCGCCTCAGTAAACATGAAGATGCCTTAAATCTGCCGGCTGCAGGACGCAAACGTTCCTGGAATTTCAGTTCCTGCCGTAAATTTGCGTTTGACCTTCAAAGTTTCTGCTGAGTATCGTTCATCTGTCTTAAGGAGGATTGTGGAGGAATGCTTCTCTGTTGACGTGCTCCCACAATCCATCATGTTCAATGTGAAACGTTTTCTGTCTGCCGCAGTATGAATATCTACTCTGTAAATCACGTGTCCTGCGTTCTCTCCTACTTTTGCATTGATGCAGTTTTGTAGACCGAGTATTTGTTTTGATGCAGCCAAACTGACTGAATAGGACTTCAGTTGGACTTAAGCAATCTGTCGGCATCAGAAGGACCAATCACAGCCCCTGTAGCCCATATGGGCCAACGGCTAACAGCTTGTCCACACAGTTTAATAAAACCATGAATACAGACTGCTCGCTTTGATCCAGGAGTGTTTTTTGTTTCCTGCCAGTGCTGTAACTGCCGTGTCTGTACTTTTTCAGCTGGACTATGCAGAGGACGCCACAGAAAAGAGAAGAGTGCTCGAAGTGGAGAAAGAGGACACAGAAGAACTGCGGCAAAAATACAAGGTGTGTGTCATTCTGATTGTTGTTGCTGGTTCTGTCACTCATACTCGTAAAGGCTGCTTTAAACACGCTCACCCATTCCTTCCTGTATTTCCTATCGACAACAGGACCAGGTGGAAAAGGAGAAAGCCATTGCAAAGGCTCTGGAAGACCTGAGAGCCAATTTCTACTGTGAGCTATGTGACAAACAGTACACCAAACACCAGGAGTTCGACAACCACATTAACTCGTACGACCACGCTCACAAGCAGGTACTTGTGAATATCAATTCTCGTCCTCCTAATGGGGGATCTGTCTTTGTCTTTTGTTTTCTGTGAGAGAAGAGATCCTGATGGGCTTTGTTTCTCCCTGTCTTTCACGTAATGCAGCGGCTCAAAGAGCTCAAGCAGAGAGAGTTTGCTCGTAACGTCTCATCCCGGACCCGGAAAGGTGGGAAGAAGCATGAAAAGATGCTGCGCCGATTGCATGAGCTGGCGGAGCAGAGGAAACAACAGGACCGGTAAGAACGTGTTCCTGGACTGCCCTCTGCTGGCTGGATATCAAAACGTATCTGTAGTTGTGGCACAATAGCATGTGTGTTGAAGGGTCACTGTGCAACCAAACAAAGATCACATATTCTAACTAAAATATAGATTTAATATTATTTTAACAATTTGTATTCACTGAATCAGTTTGACATCCTGGATATATCCTACAAACACATATTGTACATCCCTCTGTTTGCTTCTCTCGAAAATGACTCGAAAATGACTATTTATTCAGTGAGGAGCATAGCTCTGACCTTTCTGCAACATCTCATTGTTATCATGCGCTTGTGTTTCAGCACTCCAGGAAGCGGGCCCATGTTCAAACCCACCACGGTGGCCGTCGATGGCGAGAAGTCAGAAGATGGCGACCTAACGCCGGAGAACACGACTTTACCAGACTGCGTCCTGGAAGGACCGTTCGCAGATATAAGTGAGGAAACCTCGCCGAAGCCGAGTCCAACCATCAGCTTCTCTCTGGGGAAGAACAGCGCCACCTCCCCGACCCCGAGTGGAGCGTCCAAGGTCAGCGTGTCCTTCTCTTTCGCCAAGAAAGCCCCGGTGAAGCTGGAGACGGTTGCTGCAGTGTTTGCAGATCATGGAGAGGAAGCTATGGAGGAAGAGGAGGGCCAGGAGGGAGAAAAGGCCGGAGGGCAAGAGGAGACATCTGGCAGCAGCCCAAACAGCCCTAAAGAGGACGGATCAGGAGGAGGTGATGGAGGAGAGACCGCTGCTGTGGCAGCGGAGGAAGAGGTGCAGCCGGCTGATGACGGAGCCTCTTTAGCCTCCACTCTCAACAAGCTGAAGATGATGATGAAAAAAGAGGAAGGATATGCTGGACAGGAGCCTGAGTACTATCACTACATACCTCCGGCCCACTGCCGGGTAAAGCCTCGCTTCCAGTTTTTGCTGTTCATGAAGGCCACCGATCAGTGTCTGATCAAAGCTGACGAAGACGAGGAAGAGGTGCAGGATGACGAGGAGGAGGATGACGACAAGGAGGAGGAGGATGACAACGACGAGGAGGAGGAGAAGAAGAAGGATGAAGATATTCCTGAACAGACGGAGCCAGACGTCACAGAGTGCAAGACTGAAAAAGAACAAGTTGATGTCGCGTCATCCCCGGACCCTGAGCCGGCTCCTCCGTCGCCTCAAGTAAAGACGGAGGAGGTCTCTGCCTTAGAAGCAGATCCAGCTCCCATCGTCCCGGCTTCCCCGAAACAGAAAGCAGAGAGCACGCAGGATACTCCTGATTCCAACTCTGGTCCTAAAATCCCCATAGGTCCCTTCTTCCCAGTGCTGAGTAAAGATGAGAGCACGACCCTGCAGTGGCCCTCTGAGCTCCTCGAATTCACAAAAGCCCAGCCTTCCCTGTCTTACAGCTGTAATCCCCTCTACTTTGACTTCAAGCTGTCCCGCAACAAAGGAGTGCGTGGTGGGAAAGCGGCAAAGTCCTCAAAGCCTTGTGAAGAATCTGATGACAAGAGGAAAGAGTTGGCTGCCTCAACAGCTGAAGTAGATAAGACTAATAAACCCGGGACCAGCGCTGACAAAGACAAGCCAGTGACGGCGGCAGAGCCCGGCCAACCGGACGGCGAGGAGCAAAAGCTTGCGACTGGCAGCAGTAGCGCCAAGAAGAAAAAGAAAAAGAAGAAGCATAAGAAGTCTGCAAAGCGCTCAAAGCGCAAAGGAAAAGACAAGGAAGCGAAAGAGGATGCTGAGGGCGAGACTGAGGCAACGCAGGAGAAGCCCAAAAAGAAGAAAAAACACAAACGGAAAAAGAGCAAAAACAAGGCTCCGGATCAAGACGAGGCAGCAGTAGCGGTTGGTGAAAAGGAAAAAGAAAAACCAAAGTCGGAAGATAAAGCCGTTGCCTCTTCTGTTACGCTGACAACTGGAGGGGGAGGGGCTACGGGAAATACAGGAGTGGAGTCGGGGAAGAGGAAACGCGCTACGAAGGAAGTGCCTTGCAAGTCTGGAGCAGAGGAAGGAGGAGCCGGAAAGGGCGCCGACAAGGTCAACTCGGAGGAGCACAGCGCCCCCAAGCGACAAAAGACCGACTCCGGTGCACCTCAAAGCGCCTCCTGCTCCACCTCGGCCCAGAAGAGTCCCGGTCCCGGTCGACCTCCCAGCAGCGAGAGCGAGGAAGAAGGGGGCTCCAATACCCAGCGCTCGCGTCATCACAGGTCAAGTCCTCGGGAGCAACGGCGCCACCACAGTGAGGAGTCGCGGCGGTCCTGCAGCCGCTCCTCGAGGCGCGGGGAGAGACGGGGCAGCAGCCGCCAGCGCCACCGAGGCCAGCCGTCCCGTAGTCACTCGGAGTCCAGCAGCTCCGAGCGCTCCTCGGCGGGCAGCAGCGCCTACAGCCACCGCAGCCGGAGCTACTCGGACAGCTACAGCGACTACAGCAAAGAGGGTCGCAGGCGGAGGCGCTCCAAGCGCTCGTCGGGCTCCGAGTACGAGCGGCGGGGAAGCCGAGGACGGAGACGATCCAGGAGACGCCAGTCCTCTTCCTCCTCCTCGGAAGACTCCCGCTCACGTTCACGCAGCTACAGCCGCAGGAAGAGGCACCGGCGGCACCACCGGAGCAGCTCCAGGAGCTCCAGCAGCTGGAGCCGCAGCACCAGCGCGAGATCCTGGAGGCGCAGCTACAGCCGGAGCCACAGCTCTGCCAGCCGCTCCTCCAGTTCCACCAAAGGCTCCTCTCGCCGACGGGCCCCGAGGGCTCGGGTTGAGACCGACGCACAGCGCAGAGACTTCAACCGCTCGTGCATCTACCGCTCCCAGTCTCCGCGTTCATCTTCGTCACGAGGCCTTAACCGCAACGCCCATTCATCCAGCTCGCAGTCGCTGAGGCTAGGGGGGTCACGGGATGCAGGGGAGCAAAAAAACAGCCTCACCGCGCGCCAGCTGCTGGAGAAGGTCCAGTCTAAGAAAAGCTCTGACGATTCTACCACAGGGACAAAATCTGGGATTAAGATCAAGGACCCACCACAGGGATACTTTGGTCCCAAACTACCGCCGACCCTGGGAAGCAAAGCCATGCTGCCGCTTTTTGGTAAGCTGCAGGCCGGGAAGAAACCGCTGTTTCCTCTCACCAGACCCGTGGAGAGTGAGAAGTCGGGAGCGGGGAAGTGCTCTGAGCCAGAGGTTGTCCTGGAGGAGCCCATCAGGGAGTTCCCTCCTCCACCGCCACCTCCAGCGCCACCGGTCCAGAAGGTGGAAGAGGCCCCGCAGATCACAGTGGTGGTGCAAGAGGAGACGCCACATCCCATTCAAGAAGTCCAGCTGCTCCAAGAACCCCAGGCGTTGTTTGAACAGGACCCCTCCATGACGATGCCCCAGTACCAAGGAGAGACGGGACAGGACCCCTCTCTGAATCCCATGATGGACTCCCTCATGACAGAAATGCAGCAGCAGCCGATGCACGCCTACCCTGCTTACCCACCGCCCAACCTGGAGGAGGACGGCATGGAGGCGGAGGAGGACGGCCTGGCTCCTCTGGAGAGTCAGCCCATCACGTTCACGCCGGAGGAAATGGAGAAGTACGGCAAGCTGCAGCAGGCTGCTCAGCAGCACATCCAGCAGCAGCTTATGGCCAAGCAGGTCAAGACGTTTCCCTCCGCGGCCGCTGCAGCCGCAGCCGCGGCCGCCGCCGCCGCCGCAGCCGCCAACATGGCCCAGGCGCCCCATCCCCAGGCCATGCAGCAGATCCACATCCAGCAGCCCACCATATCCATGCCCTCCGGCACGTCGCTCGCCACGGTGCAGCACGCCATCCTGCAGCACCACGCCGCCGCTGCAGCCATGGGGCTCCACCCGGCACACGCCCACCACCCGCACCCTGCACATGCCCAGTTGGCCCAGGTACACCACATTCCCCAACACCACCTTACCCCCATCTCCTTGTCTCACATGGGTCACTCCCTGGGCCACACCCTGGGTCACTCCCTGGGCCACTCGCTAGGTCATTCTTTGGGACACCAACTAGGACACGCCGGGCTGATTCCCGCCCACCACACAGCCTTCCTCTCCGGTCAGCCTATACATATTATCCCGGCGTCTGCACTTCACCACACTCCCTTAGCGCTCCACCATGTTCCTCATGGCCTCTACCCCACACTTTTCGCACAACGTCCCTCGCAGGCTGCCGCAGCAGCAGCGCT
This sequence comes from Taurulus bubalis, assembly GCF_910589615.1. Lineage (NCBI taxonomy): Eukaryota > Metazoa > Chordata > Actinopteri > Perciformes > Cottidae > Taurulus > Taurulus bubalis. The sequence continues at coordinate 19,116,148 of NC_136605.1, forward strand.
CCAACTCCACCCGCTGCTACACCCAATCTTCTCAGGGCAGGACCTCCAGCACCCACCCAACCACGGCTCTTGAGTTCGGATACAAGTGAAGGAGTTCTAGTCACGGCACCCAACCACTGGAAGAAAGACTCGACCTGAACCGGCTTGGTTCAGGACTTTAAGATGAAGTCTTTGCAGCATCATGCAGGCAGTGAGACAGGAAGCTGTCGGTAAACTACCCTTTTACCGGTCAACGCGGCGCAGAAGTTGTAGCCACAAAGTGGTGCTGCCTGTGTTGGGTTCAAAAATGGACATTAACATTTTCTTCTGGCTCGTGAGAGTTTTTCTTTTTCATGTTTTGTCCCAAATTTCTGAAACTGGAGGGGTAGATTTAAAAAAGACTTCCTCAAGCTTCTATTCCAGCTTGAGGTATAATAATAATTCTAATTACACCTGTTCCTGTTTGAATGATAAATCAGACAAACCACTGGAGGTTTTTTTGTTTGTTTTCCACGTAGAAAATATTCCGTTTTGTTCTCGTTTTGGCAGCCAAAGAGACGTAACGGCTGAAGCTGTGAGCCGAATCATGACACGAGGGGGAAAGTACGTGGTAGGCGAACAGCTTCGACTCTGTAATGTAACCTTCAGAGACGTACTTATACTTACTGATATCGTTTATGTTTTCATATGACTACTTGCTCTCTATTGGCTCCTTGGTCTCGAATAATTTGTAATGCAGTAACTTGTACATATATCAGTGTGTAATGTGAAGAATCCCACCAATGATGACCATATGAAATTCCAGCTGTGGCGTTTAAATGGGTATGACGTAAGAACTCTCTGGTTGGAGGGGAAAATGTGACGTCTGGGTGGGAACATCCCGGCGCTGTGAGGAAAAGCTCCTGTTCCCCTGTGGTGAGGGTGCACCTGAATAAATTGCACTGAAAATCTGTACATCAAGATGGTGCGTTTGCATCATGTAACAATAAGATTGTAGAATACTGCAATAATTGTATTTTTCTGTTTTTAAATTATTTTCCAAAATGCTCTTCAGAAGAAGAGCTGTGTTTTTTGCTTTTGTGTAATTTTGTAAATAAACCTGCTGTAGATTAACCGATTAACATTGTAGAGGTTTTGGTATTGGATAAAAAAACACACAAAAAAAAAAGACAAGATGGATGGGAGACGGTCAAGTGTACGTATTTTATCACGTTTGTTTATAAATTAGCCCGCTGAAGATGGGCTAAGAGGCGAAGGATAGTGATCTGTTCAAACAGTAGCAACTCTGTATTTTCTAAGGACTTACTGTTTCAGCAAATAAAATCTTGAGTTCATGTGTTTTTCTGTAATGTCATCACATTCATACGTTAACGTCTCACAACTTGTCACAAGCGTGAAGCCCTCGCTCCATCTGGAGGACAGTGACAAAGATTAACCCCTAGATGGCGCCCTAGTTACCGTGAATAAACTTGTCAAAGCCGGAAATTAACAAAAAGCACAATAGCAGCGAAGTTACCAGCAGAATGATTTGAGGAAGTTACACAGATGAAATCAAACATGTTTTATTCTATTGATAATTAAGTCACTCACATAGTGAGACCAGTCTAAAGCTATAATCCAAGAGAAATTATACATCAGAACAAATAAAACAAACTATTCTATGTTGAGTTAAAATGCAAAGAAACATGGAGCATTGTGGGTATTTATATTTCTCTTTGAACAAACAAGGCAGAATGACAGATTCAGATAGAAAACAAAAAGCTGGTCAGTGGAGGAAAAAGCTGAGAATGAAGATTAGTTATAAGTTTTTTTAGAAACAGTTGAGTGATTTACAGCCTCAGAGTGGTTTGATAGACTAGATTCTGGATCTGTGGCAGTGATCTTGAGGAGAGCAGAGTCCTGTTATCAAAGTTCACTGCTCTATCGGAGCTTCAAGTGGAATAAAATACTGACTTATGAGGATCTTCATCAAACGATAGCATTTTACAAAAAGGTGCCCCAAGTAATTTAAATGGTGGTTAAACAAACTATAACGGCACGATTTATAAAATTCCCATATCTGACGTTTCTGTCACTTTTCATATCATGAGGGACGCCGCGCTGCAGAACTGTCCACGGCTGACCTCGGCAGCCGCTGTGGCCGGACGGCGGTCAGCCCAGGTATCGAACCACCAGGAACATGAGGACGCAGGTGGCCAGCATGCCGCCGACCATGATCAACTTATCCTGGGTGGCTCGCTTTTCTATCAGTCTCATCACCGTGTTGGACAGCCCCAACATGTTGGCCACGTCCAGCATCTTCTTGTGGGTCCCCTGTGCGGAGCGGAGGGAAGATCACACGTTAAGACGATTGTTTTTGGGCTTCACGTGAACGCATTGTAAATCACCCAAACTAATTTGGTTGGTTTTTGGGAAACGTTGCGACGCCGACGCCCTCCCCTGACGCGCCGCTCCGTCAGAAGGCGTTCTCACGGCTAGACAACACAGACGCACCCTGATAAGAGGAGGCCTGGAGCGAAACCAGGAAGACCATCTCCTCCCTGGAAAACAGGACTCACCCTCCAGCTGAGCAACAATAAGACTATTGTGATCCACGTCGACGCCAGAAAACTGGGTCAGGGAACGTGCAGTTTAACCCGCAACTAAGAGGTGCTGTGATGCACCCTTATTGACGATAAGAATAAATGATAATTATACACATATGAGCTCTTGAATCATGTTTTTGTACTATTATTGTTACAGCCTCTCTCCACCTCCCTACACTCATACTTTAAGGGTGACTTATTTGCCAGAAAAAAGACAAAACTCACAATTGACAAAGTGAAAGATGAATTTGACTGATGTCATCATGTCTATAGATATCACGATAATATTGGTATTTGTGCAACGAGTATCTGATGCTGTGACAGCATCCTTCATTTTGGTGGATATTTTTCATCTGTGGGTCTTGTATTAAAATCACACGCACACACCTTCAGTGTAGATCTCTGATCTCGGAGGCCGTTGAGGATGCCGCTGCCGCTGCCCAGGAGGTCGTCCATGCCTCTGTGTGCGTTGTGTAAGTTGGAGTTTAACTGCAGGGTCTCATCTATGGGGATGGAGGTATCGGCGTCCTATTGGACAAGAACAAACCTTTCAATTTAATTTTTTATTCCACATTGTTTCGCTTGAGACATTTGTATTTCATCGCGATAAACAAGCCAGCATGACTCAGACTCATGACTCAGACTCAAAGTTCACGCAGCCCTATCACATTTGTACCAACCCTCTTTTTAAATCAGAAGACTTGGACCTCTGAATGTTGGATTCGGACCTAATAAAGTGCCGACATCACTCCACCCAACCTGAGCTCTGGAGCAGCAATATTACGAAGGTTACATGTGACGTACGTTGGTCGTGAAGGTCCGGCTCATGAGTTCCTCCCTCTCTCGGTCCTGGGCCTCTCTGGCGTAGCGTCGCTGCTGGAAATTCTGCAGAGCGGTCCGAAGGTGTTGGACGTCGTACTTCAGCTGGTCCACTCGTCTGAGGGAACGCAAAGGAAACAGTAGAACTGTTGGTTCACCTCTCAAACATTCTCCCAGTCTACCTCCTCGACATCTTTCACGACAAAGCATCATTGCACCACATCGTACATGGAATTCTAACACTTCCTAATTGTGTTGGCTGATGAGAACATTTCTTTCCCCCTCACATCTCATGCGCTTGGAATGAAGAGTCTCTCAGAGTCTCTCCTTGGCTTCACTCAGACCCCGACTAGAGCCGACTAAGATCAGAGGAGTGAAGTGGGACGGGGCGCCCGGCGTCCCCTCGGGCTGTTTACCCAATTCAGAGACAAGTCTTTGCCCAATGCGGCAGGAATGCCGGTGATGACGGCGCCGATGAGTAAATGTTTTCACAGAGCCACGTCGCCACAGGTCCGCTCGTCTCCTCTCCTACACCCTAACACCCTCCTTGCCTTCGTCAGATACGGCTTCGGGGGTCACCGTCAACCGACTCGCTCAAAAGACTCACAATTTGGCGTTCTGCCGGCGGTTCGGCGGTTCCTTGCTGGCCAGGATCTCCAGGCGTTCTAATTGGTTGAAGATCTGGTCGGTTCTGGCCTGCAGCTCATTCTCTAACACTTGAATAATGAGAAAGCGAAATAAAAATAAAAAAAAGAGGAGAGAATTAATTTGGTATAACTCAGGTGCAATGTGTCCCTAAATGTATTACATGGTGCATAGACTTAGTTCAAACACATGTTGACGTCATAATGTGGGAAGGGGAGGAAGAGGAGGAGGAGAAGCAGGGGTGTCTCCCGCCCGGCTCCGACCATTATCTGGAAGAAGCCCTTCCAGTTTGCTGCCACTGCACCCACCCCTGCCCTTCCTGTCCTGGCACCAGCCGGGCTCTGAGCTGATTGAGCAGGCAGCCGCCACACAAAACAAAACCCACCAGTTCCCCTCTTCCTCTTTTCCTCTTCCTCTCCTGTCACCACCGAACAGACGTGAAGAAACAGATCACACACAGAGTTTAGATCACGTGTCTACTCACAGTGTACCGACTCACGGTCCGTCTTCTCCAGATCTCCCATGTACGACTGCACCTCCTGGATTTGCCTAATCCAGGATAATAATTTTAAAAAAAAACACACAGTTAGTCGATTGATGCCAACACACACACACACACACACACACACACACACAGTCAGACAAACACCTACAAACTTCCACGAGCGGCTCGTGTGGAGGGTTAACTTAAATGAGCAATAATGATGATATTAGCGCGCTAGCTAGCCAGCTGAGGCTAACAGTTCCCGAAACCATGGAAACGCACTCACTTGTTCGTCTGGTGGTAAAGAGACTCCATCTTCTCTGGTTGGTCGACTTCTCTTCTGGATCCTTCTTTTATTTTATTGCGTTGACACGTTGTTTCTCACGCCGTTATTCTGACAGGTGGCTCAGCTAGCTGGCTAGCCAGCTAACGGTAGTGGACTGTACACGTCATCAGTTTGTGTACGGAAGTAGGAAAGCGGAAGTTGCGCTGCGTCACTTAAAAGAGCGAGAGAGAGAGAGAGAGAGAGAGAGAGAGAGAGAGAGAGAGAAGAGGAGTAAATGAGCAGTGCTCATTTTAGATACTGAAATATAGGCTATTTTGTTGACTTTTTTTAGAGGTAAAGAAAGTTTAAGTGTTTGTTTCCTGTCGTTTGTACCATAGTTAGTTAGTAGATATCCTATTTTGACTTGAAACTTGTGATATGTGTTTATTTATTTTAATTAACGATATTTGTCTGGTTCAAAATACATAAGAAACACTACTGGATAAAAAACACAACCCAAAACACATTGTGTATTTAAGTTGATGAATTGTGCCTCTTGGTTTCATATCAATAAGGTGAACCAGGACACTGAATCCAGGTCTGATGGCTCACAACAACAACAGTCAACATTTCACCCAATTGATGGTAAACTTCCCACATTTAAATCTAGGCTGCAGGCTATGTTTTCCATTATATTTGATATTCTCTAATGCGTAGCTGACAGGTGTGATAGCAGAGATCCTTTCCCCTCTAACCCAAGACAGACTGTGAGAGCACATAGCATAATCTGTTGACATGTAGACATGTGACAGGAAAGACTTTGTGAAACATGTCCCGGGGCCAGCTTTTGTCAGCTCACCCTGATTCAGTCTAATAAGACGATCCTCTCTTTTTTTTCCTCCACAGATAGGTGTCAGAATATTCCTGCCTGTCCATCTGGAGGTTTCCTCCTCGCCTGCGGCCAGAGACACCCAAACGAATGATATCAAACTTTTCAATAAGTCACTGTAGGGGCGGATGTCTGAGGTTTGTTTTGAGAAGATGCGAGTACTGTGTGAAAGTGGCAAGATTGAATTTCTCAGAACAAGCTGTGAAAATTTCCCAATAGCTCCTTGGTGATTTAGTGAGAAGAAAAGCATCCTGGGGGCACTGCCTGGCATCGCCACAAAACCTCAATCACCTTCCTCCAACCCTCCATCGACCAGGAGTGAGAAACACAAATCCAAGCATCCTTTAACCTGATTAGTGCAGCGATCTGTCACGAGCTCCCGTTTGCCAGTGGTGGCTGTATTTGTTTACCTCATCCGGCGCAGCGATCACATCTCAAGTCGGCCCAGACAGTTTTCCTTGGCTGCCTGATGGTGCTTGAGTTGATGGTTGTATCTTCAGGCTAGACACTTCTCAACAGAGGTCCTTTTCACCCACCCCCACATGTCAGAAACCTTGAGGTCTGTTCATGCCACTTCTTGCTCTCGCAGTTCACCGTTTTCGGTTGTCATAACACATCCCCGGGGCAGTGGCTGGATGTGCACAGCTTTAACCCGAGAAAAGGGAGAAACAAGGCCTCTCCCTTCCAACCGTTTCCAAACAGTACATGAGACACATTCACCTCCCTCTCTCTCTTTCTCTCTCTTTCTCTCTCTCTCTCTCTCTCTCTCTCTCAAGGTCGCGGGGTTCTCTCTGTCTGTCCTTTATCTTTCAGCCCTGAGGAAAGGATGAGATGAGCTTACTGGTTTTCCTCCACACCTGAGCACCACGGGCACAAACTGGAATCCAGTCTCCAGGTGTGGAGCACGATCACGTCACTCCGACTGACCGAGAGATCGCATGCGGTTTCGCCTCGTTTGTCGCTTAATGCACGTACGCGGTGCAAAGTTTGAGTTCTGTCCCGTAGTTACCTCCACCGAGGAAGCTACATCCCATTTGTGTGTATGCGTCTGCTTGTTAGTTTTCTGTATCTCTATTTTAGGGATTTAAATGAATCTTTTTCAAAAGTCAGATGTATTAATTGTTTGGTTCGGATCCAGTATTGCAAGATGTTTTGCTATTTCCTCTTGAATTAAAACTCTACAAATAGAAAACATGCAATAAAAATCAATAAAAAGTACACTGGTGTTTTGGTATCAAAATGCCCAATGGTATTGTGACTACCATATAGGCCTATCATAAATATAATATATTATTCTAATACATTATAATTGATTCGTGAACATGTAATTAGTATTAAGATGTTGTCAAGGGAGAACTATCTTCTTCTCGTATTGATTCATCTATAATGTAATCTTTAGAAAGACACAATCTTAATCTGAAAAGTAACTCAAGATGTCAAATAAATGTAGTGGAGTAAAAAAAATAATTCTTCTTTCTGAGGTGCATCATTAAATGGAAATAATGATGATCCTGGTGAGACAACATGGCAGCAGAGTTGTTGTTTGGGGGAGGAAGAAAGCAGCAGTTACGTAAAGTGTAACTACCGCACCTATAAAACTGTTTTGTTCATCAAGAGAAAATGATACGTTGTTGAATCACTTGGACACATCGTATTTAATGATGTTTTCCAGGGAATATAATACATCATAACTATCCAATGATTGCCCAAGACAGACAGAGTGAAGAAGCCAATTATGAGGAGCAAAAACCGCCTTGGGTCAACAATTTTTGGATGCCAGTCATTTTTTGAAGGCACACGGATCTTCTCACTCCCCCCGAGGGAGATGATCCACTTGTCTTTGAAGCCGTGATGAGACGCTGAATGAAAGCAAATGAGGGCCTGTCAGAGATGACAGGAGAAACTCATAAGCTCCCAGTGTCTCAGTGGGTTCTGGTGGGAAAAGGGTCCAGAGGCGGGGCCAGACTCCCTCTCCCCACCAGAGTAAGAAGGCGATGGGTAGTTTAGTATCAGAACTTCTGCATGAAGTGACGTCACAAAGTCAAACAACCTCAAAGAGACACAAAGAGACACAAACCGACTACAACGGATGCAAAACGATTCTAATAAGACGCAAGACACAAAGAGACAGATAACATGTGAAAAGGTGCAAAACCTGAAATAATGCTAAGAGAGGCAAGATTATCTGAAAAAAGAGATGCAAAACAACTACAAAGACAGTACTGACAACTATAAATAGACACAAAAGAGCTGTGTAGAGTTGCAAAACAACCACACAGAGAGGAAGACAACTCCCAAACAACTGCAAATACACACAAAACGACTACAAAGGGATGCAAAACGACCAAAAATAGATGCAAAATAACTATAAAGAGATGCAAAACGACCAAAAAGAGATGCAAAATAACTATAGAGATACAAAGTAACTATAAAAAGATGCAAAACAATCAAAAAGAGATGCAAAATAACTATAAAGGGCTGCAAAATAACTATAGAGAAGTGCAAAATGACTACAAAGAGATGCAAAATGACCAAAAAGAGATGCAAAATAACTATAAAGGGATGCAAAATGACTAAGAGATGCAAAACGACCAAAAAGAGATGCAAAATGACTATGAAGAGATGCAAAAGGACTACAAAGAGACACAAAACAGCCATTAAGAGATGCAGAACATCCCCAACAATGCATAACTACACAGACCTACGAAACAAGAGATGCAAAGCGACCAAAAAGAGATGCGAAGCGACCAAAAAAAGACAACTACCTGTTACTACCAGACACTACTTGGAGACACAAAACAACTCCTGCAGTTGTTTTGTTTCCAATACATAAAGGAGAGGTGGGGGCCCTTTTCCATGTCTGTGTCCAGGGGCCTTTTGTTGTCTCATAATCTGTCCATGGCTGTCGGTTGTTTGGAGTCACACACAGTAGTTATTTACTGATATTCTTTAATGTCAGCCTATTTATGTCATTTTTCATTTTAATTTTCATTTATAGAGTGTGGAAAAGAGAAGATCGGCCTCGTGGTTTCCCGCTCTTGTTCTTCCTCTCAGCTTTAGTTAGTCTGACCTCCGAGAGCTCAGCGTGATCATACAGCTGTCAGACTCTCACACACACACACACACACACACACACACACACACGCGCACACACAGCCCTGTGGCCATGCCACCTGTGACACCCAGACCTCTGGGGATGAGAGATGCCGTCCAGCCCTGTGGTCGGATGACGGGCTCAGCCGAGATGGGAATGCAAACAGCAGCATGGCACGCAGCGCTGCGCCGGGCTTCCCCGGCCTGACAGCTGCAACCGCACTCTCCTGATGGACTCGTACGCAAGTGTGCGCTTCACAGAGCTCAAAATGTGTTTAATGGCCCATTGTTGTAAATCTTTTTGAATGACAGTGACGACTTAATGAGTTAGATCACTGAAAGGACATGAAGTAGAATAATTGTGTTGCCGCAGATAAATAAATAATCACAGACAACATTCCAGCCTTTTTTTTTTCTTCTTCTGGGGTTGTTGCTGCTTGAGAGGACACATTGCTCTTCCCTTTATCTGTGTTTTCTCTCCATCGGATATTGTTGATCTGGGAAAGTTTTGTTTCGGTTGTAATGGAGGTCAAAGAGAGAGAGCGTGTGTGTGTGTGTGCGTGTGTGTGTGAGTGTGCAGCTGAGAGAAAGGAAGAGGAGTAAATTATATTGAGCACGGGGAGTCAGTTATGGAGGTGCATAAGGTCTTATCATGTCCTATCGCAGCGGCTGCAATGTAGACCCTGCTGTTTGCGCTGCAGGTGTTTCTGTGGAGCAGCATGGGAACCTCCTCCCCCAGGAGTTTCCCAGTGGGAGGAGGTGGGGGGCATCTTTGCTGTGTTAAATCAATTCACAAGCACTCCTGCACTCTTGTACTATGCACTTTGTCTTCAGCCACATAACTCAAGCATTCGGCCCTCATTCAACCATTTTCTGTGTTTGTCTTTGCTTCATTTGACAAGTATGTTTCTTGGAAACATCTTATTTAGGATTTGAATGCACTTTTGTTGAATAAAAGCCAGCTAGCGACTCGTCAGTGTGACCAGTCGACTAATAATGAGGCTACAGCGCCAGGTAGTCTCTTTGTGAACGTGGTAGAGCTGCAGCCACGATGAGTTTCTCTAGCGGCTAATCTGTTGATCAGAAAAATGTCTCACAACTCAAACTGTGCATTCCAATATCAATACTACCATAATATTTAGTATGCCAAATAAATATACGGTATGCTTGGTACGTCAAATGTATTCTGTCAAAAGTAGACATGTCTGACTGCATCTGGTCGCATTTCTCAGTATGCTAGCTTGCATTTCTCAGTATGCAAGCTAGCAGGCCTTTTCTGGCTAATCTGACCCACAATCCTTTGCACAGTGGATATATAAGCAAAGGGATCAAAGTTCAAGTTGCAGGTGTTATGAGGAAGTAGTATTTCCCAATTGGATGCATACTGCATGCAACAGTGTTGTCCACATGCGACTCTGCAAGGCTGCGCTGAGGCACTGAGATACTTTGAGCTAAATGCTGATTAGCATTTGCTAATGGGCTGCTTCCGCTGAGGCTGAAGGGACTTCAGCAGGTATTTAAGTATTGAAGTAGTGTTGAGTCTCTTGACTTCTTAACGTGCATGACGCAGCAAGTAAATGGTCAACTTTCCGCGCTGACTGAAACATCCCACGCCTCTCCTCAGGGACGCGTCCTCTCTCCCTTGTCGTACACGTCGAACACTAACCGCTAACTGGAGCGGCAACTCCCCACGGTCCCGTTGTTGAGCAGTTTTCAAATTTGTTGCCATGTTGTTGTCGTTTCCAGTGCTGAACGTGTCAAAGACAAAAGACGTGTGCCTTGATTTTAGCCGTCTCATCCTGCTTCTGAGTCCGATACGTTTTTTGGAAAACGAGACATTCAAATAACAGTAATTCTGACATGGAGCACAATAAAAGGCAGCAGCATCTCTTTTGTCTCAGAAAACTCTAAGTTCCAGGTCGTCGGGTACCGAGGACAATGATTTATTGATCTTTTGTTGAGTCTGTGCTCAGTTTCTTGTTTAAATGTAGGCATCGATCTCTCAAGGTCAAGCACAAAAACATGAGCTAAATAAGGTGATCAATGTCTGCAGCAAAGTAAACTCTGCAGGATCGTTAACACAAACAGTTATATAAGTTCACCAAAGTCAGTAGGATTCATTATCTGGGGACCATGCATGTCTGCATGAAATGTTATGGCGATCCATCAAGCAGTTGTTGAGAAGTGGGGGACCAACGTGGCCTTTATTGTCGAGCCATGGTAAAAAAAAATGGCCATCAGAATCTCCAAAAGCCCCAAGCTGACATATTTTAAATTGCTTGTTTTGCTCGACCAACACTCCAAAATAACAGAGATATTTTGTTGAATGTTGAAGTCAAAGAAAGCCTGCCAATGTTGATGTTTTTTTGAATAACTGGAATGAAAACAATTTGGGGCATTTTTTTTTCTTGGCAAAAGAAATTCTAATACAGATTTTATACACAACAAATGGACCTATGCACACAATATTAAAATCTGAAGCTTATGTATTAGCAAAAAGACTCCAGACTGCTAAATTGTAAGCACCATATCATTGTTTCCACTCAAATAGAAATTATAAATGAACTGAAATCTTATCAAAATAAAAGCTGATTAGTTTTCTGTTGATCAATGAATCGACGAATCCTTTCAGCTCTGATCGACGCAGCAGAATTCCTCTGAAAATACTGTTTTTTTTCTTTGTGTCTGCTTACATTACTATTCATACTGTAATAAAGTTGTATTCTTCGCTCATCTTTCTTTCTTTCTCTCTCTGTCGGCAGGTGAGAATCCATCATTTCAACCCCGCCGCCCGCTCAATTGACCGTCACACGTAGACACCTTCTCCCCAGCCGCTGTGAGGAGCTCAGCCACCATCCCGTCCAGAGCCTCTGCGTTCGGCCCCCCCATAGAGGTATGCACTCAGCCTTGTCATAGCTCTAGGCAGTGCATGTTCTTGTTGTGGGTTGAGCAATTGCATTAGTCATTTCACATTCCAAATTCCTACCCCATGCCGTATTCACAACTTCTCTGTCTCTCTCTGTCTCTCTCTCTCTGTTCCCTCGTCTTCTGCACCAAATCAATGCCGCTCCTCATCCTCCGCATCATTTAATTTTCTCTCTGTGCCATGTTGTCGAGGTGTTTTTTTTCTTTTCGGGATTAGGCCCGGCACTGATGCTATCTGAGCAGCTTCTCCTCAGAGGCGGAAGTCTTGTCGGGTTTAGATGTTTGACCCGAGGCTCCGAGGTTCCGATTACAGGACGGGATTGCGCTTTGTGTCCTTGAGCAAAGTATCGACCAAGCCTCCCACGCTTCAGTTAACATCTCCAGTTCTTACGCAAATGGCTGATGTATAAACCTGAAAGTTATGTATGTTGCTTTGAATACTAATTATATATTTGTGTTGGCCAAGCAAAGCAAGTATAATACATATCTAAAAAAAAAAAAAGCCTCGGCCCTGGCACGCCAATTCATCTTCATCCATCAGAGCCGTGAGCTGCTGCAGCGCCGCGGTAACCTTTACCTGAACCAGGCCGACGCAGACAGGTAGTGTTACCGCCAGCGTCCACCCACATCGTCTGTGTCATCCCGTGTCTCAGGGGGACAGCGGAGCAGCTCCAGAAGCTCCAGCAGGCCGACGGCCCGCACAGGGAAACCTGACAACACACACACACTCCTGCTGAAGTGACCACAGGTGTGCACACGGCAGGTATGCAAAAAGCCTCTCTGCCCTCACCTGTCTCCTGTCAGGACTGCTTCAACACACACACACACACACAGGAGCTTGCACCCCGGCTCCGTCCAACCCCCCCCGCTCAAAGCAGCCGCCCTCGGGGCTTGTGCGTGCGAATCCGGCTGTGGACTCAGCAGCCCCCATCGCTGCACCCCCTCCGCTCGGGGTAGCGAGGGAAATGAAGGCTTTAGGAGTTCATTATAAAACAACAACAGCAGCAGCGGGGGATCGGCCTCCCGGGGCCGAAAACTATCCCCTCTCATCCCTCCATCCTCATCTTTTTCCTTCATGTCCCTCAATATCTCAACCCCGGTCCAGCCTGGCTTTTTTTTCTTCTTTTTTTTTTTTAAATACAGCATTCACGTTGAATAAAGTTAAATATTGATCCGCACTATTATAATATGAGGAGTTAATATAGTGAGTCAGTATGAACTCGTTTGACCTGCCGGCTGACGCATTTATGTATCACTGAACTGTAGTTTTCAACTTTATTGTCTAAGAGGGGAAATTAATATTGAAGTAAAGGATACAAGCACAGGTTTATATTGGCAATATAATGCTGTTATTAGATAGACAAAAGCATTTTGTAGCTGTCCAGCGAAAACCAAAAATGTCCTTGGAAAACAGCCTTGTGTTCTTTGTGAAAATGAGTTTTTCAGCCAATCTAGAGGGTTTTAAATAGTGTTTTTAACTTTGGAAGCGTGAGAATTACCTCAACCTATGAAGTATTACTTGATCCATCAATTCATTGGAAACAATTGCAAATAACCACATTTTGAAATCGATTTTCATTCTGGAAAGATGTGATCAGATTTGAGAAAATTAAAAAAAAGTAATTTCCTTTTCTATTTAATATTTATTATCCCATGTCAGGAAATGTGCTCCTCTGTTGAAAATGTAAAATTAAATAAAAAGTTTAAAAGTAACTTTCAAAGGATTTTAGCTTTACATAATTGACAATGTTTGATTTCAAGATATACGTAGAAAGATCGAAGATGAATATATCTTTTAAATGAGGAAGACCTTTGAGCCTTATCCATTAACCCTTTTTATTATGTCTGAAATTGACTAACATTTGGCTCATCTCATAGTTTTATCGCTGTTTTTCGTTTCGTAACATCTGCTGATTTCTGCCCCTGAGGCATGCAGCATACTCATCACACTGAGACATAATTTGCTCCAACAATATAATAAACTGTACATCCATTCCAGAGACATTCTTAAAGTCATTAAATCTGTGAGAGAAAAAAAACGCTTTGTAATTTAGAAATTGTCCTCTAATTCCCTGCAATACTTGGGGTATTCGGTTGATGTTCTAATAAGGAATAATAATGTGTAATCACAGTAATTAGAGAGCAACATCAAAAGCACAACCTCATACAATAAGACCTCTGTGTGCTGTAGGTTCACTGCAAATGAGTGGAAAGTTATGATTCACGCATAATGGCACGTAAACGGTTCTCATCGTCGTTCTGGAGGAGCCCGGTGTTGCTCTCTAACGGGGGTCAAGCGCTCTGCTCGGCATTCTCCTGAGTCACCGTCGCCATTATGATTGCCGTCGTGGTTTCTGCTCCAGGCACAACACCTGTGTGCGTGTCCTGCACCCAACCGCCCGGCCCGCCGCCCGCCGCCTTTTTACTGTGCGGTTGAGGGTGATGCAGCGAGACCACAGTCCTTTCAGATGAAAAGGAGGGCAGAGGGTGCAGAGTTTCAGGCAGGTGTATTGCTATTGCGTGTGTGTGTGTGTGTGTGTGTGTGTGTGTGTGTGTGTGTGTGTGTGTGACCTCCTGCGGCCGACTGATCGAGACACAACAAAACACATCGCTCTTACAAATGCATCTTCATTCGTCAATCTTATTTATTTTAAATAAGAGTGTAATGCAACAGGATAAAACTTTTTTTTTTAAAGCATTTGAGATGTGGTGATATGCATAACCAAATTCAAAAGAGCTGTACAAAAAAAAAAAATCTAAAATACGATCTTTAAAACAAAGGACAGGGCATAACTCTGCATAGCTCATAAATCTTACTGATATTTTGCCAAAAGATGAAGTGAGGTAGAAAATTACGATTCCACATTGTCATACGCCTGGAGCCCCGGCATGAGTTATATTCATATCATATATACAGTTCAGAATCACTCAAACAAAACACAAAGTGGCCGATAAAATGAAGCCTTTGGGTGCGACGTGCACTTTTGACCCGCGCACACGGACACATGTGAGTGGTCCTGATGTAAGGATAAGTGAGTAAACATGGGGAATTTCTTTGATTAGCAATTTGGGGAAAGTAAGGAGCACGATTATCCCACTTCAAAGGCATTCAGAACAACGATGTGGCCAAATTAGACTTTAAAGGACCAATTTGAAACTTGAAAGCACAGCGTAGTGCGCTTCGATACATAGAAGAAACTTAAGAGCAGGGTTGGTGTGTTTCCAGATATTAAGCGTTCATCATTCTTTTGTTTGGTCTTCCCTCTCTCTTTTACCGCGGGTATTTTCCCTTTGTTTTGTTGAGCACACATTAGGTGACATGGAGAGATTTCCATAAACATTTCCATAAGAGCAACTGAAACCCAGCGTGTGTCTTTACACAGCAGCCCTGTTAATGCATGTTACCCCTCAAAGCTTCCAGTGATTCTGTTGAGACATACATGTTCGACCTACACACTGCCTCTTCTTCTAATGTCTATGATTAATTATGAACTTTGCATCATATGTAGCAAGAGCAACTTACAGTAAGTGCTTGTTTAATCAGAAATGTCTCCACAGCAGACAGAAAGACAGACAGGTGGATTCCTTTTAAGGCCATTTTAGCCTCAGTGGCAATAACAAGAAGGTTAAAGTATAAAACAACAGACACAATGACTGATACAATAAATAGTCAAGTGGAAAACGGGCCAACACAACAAAGTCACTGCCAGAGCTCCCCTGCAGACGGGGGTTTGACATCCAGTCCAGTCCAGTACCGGTTTGAAGAGCTCATTTCCCTCCGTCCCAACAGGAGTGGGATTTCAGTGCATCCAGCGAGAGGAAAAGCAGAGTGGTTTGAAAGCATCCTCACCTACAGTGAGCTGCTGCGTATCAAATCTGGTGATGATTAGCAAATAACCAGCATTGTTAAAATGTTACATGTCGTGTATTCCTCCCCAAATAACATGCAGGTGAGACTGGAGGTCTGAGGAGGAGGAGGAGGAGGGACCCCTCGGTGTGTCCAATGGATCAAGTCTTTTGCACAACGGCCTCCACTTCTTCTCCCTCGTCGTTCCGCTACGCGTCTTTGCAGGTGTACACCTCCTCCTCTCGGACGCACGTCTGGCACTCCACGTGGCAGCACCAGCGCACCTGGCAGTGGCAGGACAGGCTGGTGAGGCGCATGGCCGTGTTGTAGCCGCGTCCGCAGCACAGACTCTGGCAGCTGGTGTCTTTGGCGCAGGACCGGCCGCCCGTGCCCGGGGAGTAGCGCGAGGGCCTGCAGAAGCTGGGCGAGTCCTCCAGGTGGACCAGGTCGGTGGTGCGGAGGCTCTGGCCGTGGCGGCGGGGCCCGGCGAGCTCCGTCTCCCCGGTGGCCGCGTTGGTGACGCTCAGCACTCGCACCGCCGTGTCGTACCGGTACTTCAGCAGCCGCCCGGTGTCGTGGAAGGGAGACAGCTGCTTCCAGCAAGTCCGTACGGCGCAAGAGCCGGAGACGCCGTGACACTTGCAGGTCGTTTTCAGACCGCTCTTCACCGCCTGAGATAGGAGGAGGAGGTGGAGGGAGGAGAGCAAGGGAGGGAGGGGGGGACAAAAAGTGTCAGTTCTTGCAGTTTGATTCATTACTCTTATCTGGGAGATCTATCTGGACAGACTGAGACAGTTTCCTGCAGGCTGGGTAGGAGGTGAGGGGTGGTGGTCTGCGGATAGTGTGCCTTTAGACCACCTCAGTCAACAATTTTGACATAATGGATTGAGGGGGGACTGCTCAGAATGTCATATTTCATTTAACGCACATTTCTCACTTGGACAGCTCTTGCAATTTTTTCTTTTTCTTTCCCCTCAATGTGTTGAAACTAGCTCCCGTCTGCTCCTCTCCTGTCTCTCCTTCCTAACGCCCGAGGCGGAGGTGACAAACGGTGCAGACAGTGGAATCTCTCCACCCTGTTCTTTGTACATGCCTACTCACGGAAAAAAAACATTGATAAGAATTTGTGCGCAAAGAAGTGCCAAAAAAACAAATTTGTAGCAGTGGGTTCAGCATCGGTGGCCCCCTTGGTTTTTAGGTGAATAGTTCACTGAGCTTGATGGTCAGCGATGAGAGCGCGATCACTCAGCCTGAGAGCCGCTGTCTTGGCGGGGGCCAGAGACAGGTCACACAGTGGGAGCCAGAGGGTATTCTGGGTAGAGAAGTGCTGCTCAGTTCCTCCCTTTGCAGGTATGAACCCCTCAGGGGCCTTCAGAGCACCATTACTGAGAGGCGAAGGGGCCGCAGACCACTTCACGTCTTTTTTGTTAACCCGGCTCGCGATCTCCTCTCGGCCCGCGTAAAGTGAGCGAAACCTTTAAACTCGGCGAAGATGAGATAAGATTGCTTCCTTCGGCTTCTTCCTGTTTTCTTTTCTTTCGACCAAAAAGGTGTGAGCTGCAGGAGTGGGACCCCCCCCCCCCCCCCCCGGGGGGGCCTGCCGCTTCAGAGTGGTGCTTATGAACATTAGGCGGATTTATGAAGAGCACATGGGGATCCAGTAAGTGGAAAAGAACGCTCGCTCGTATATTAAAAAGAGGCCACGGTTATAATCGTTCTCTCCGACACGAGACCTTTAATTTTCTGTAGGCCCGCACAGCAAGCTTTATCATGTCTGAGAACACCTGGCTCCAGCGATCCCACAGCCGCGCTGTCTCCCTGCTCCGCTGCCTCACCCTCTGCCTCCGTGTTATCCACCATGGGCAACAAATAAGGAGGCGTTTGTCTGGCGGGTACTGCGAGGATTACAATTCTGTACCCTCTGATGGCGCTGGAAATGTAGTAGAGGTGTAATTATTATGTACAATTGCAGCCCAACTAACTGAGATAATTGCGGCTCAGGTACAGATGATGTTTATGATGTTGCCATAAAGGGACGAGGAGTAGGGAGGAGGGAGGGAGGGATATTTACGCTCAACACTTTTGTGTTTATTTGTTCGCACTCACCCGAATTCCGACGTTGATGTTGTGGGCGTCGACTTGAGCCCTCAGGTCCTTGCTGACCTTCTTTTGGCCGAGGAACTTCTTGAGGAACTTGGTGCTGTATTTCAGGTTGTCGCCGCAGACCCCCCACTGCCACGCTTCTCGGTGCTGGATGCCCGGGGAGTCGTCGCACGTGCACCTCTCCATCCGGCCGGAGCTGCACGCTTTGGCGAGCGCGTGGGTCAACGCCGCCGAGGACACCGCCAGCAGGAAGGCGGTCTCCTTGAACGCTGGGATCGATGTGAAAGGCCATTTTTGTTAGCGAATTATAATGCACAGCAGTTTGTTTTTATCTATATATTTACAACAACAACAACAACAAAAAGACATATTTACAGAGCTTTAAATGCTATTTGTGCCAATCAAAACACACACTGTATAGCTTAAGGGATTAAATCACAGTTTACCATCAGAAACATGTCTTTTGTGCCACTGGTAAGCCTTCAAGCCAAAATGTTTACAAAGAGCTCACTACGTTGTCATGGTTTAGGACCACAATATTATTCTGCAAGTTTTCTTGTGTCATAATTCCTCTTCTGACCTTTCCTTTGGGTTACGCACTGTTATTTGCTTCACCCGGAGCCGTCACCACGGTATATTTTGATCCAATTAATTATTATTTTGACTAGGAAGGATTTTCCCCAGATGAAAGTGGGTAATCGTGCCACCCTTTTCCTCTGGGAATGGGCGCTTTCCCGAGATAAAAATAACCACAGGGCCCGAGCGCACTCCACCGCACCACATTTCTTGGCTTTCTACTCCCTCATTACCTCCATGCTGACCTGTTCATGTTCTCCCCCACACTGATATCCATATGCATAAAGCATTTTCTGTGCAGGGGACTTGAGCGTTCTTCAATATGGTGATTTATTCTATTTTTTTTTTCTCAAGCGAAGTTAATCAATGGTTGTATCAGGTCATTAAAAAAGAATTAAAGTGCACAACTTTTAGAAAACTCTTTTTAGTGGTTCCATGAAGTCGAGGGACAAAATAGAATAAAAGAAAAAGGAACACGAGAATAACTTTAAATAACTAATACATATAAAAACGTATAAAAAACGTCTCCGAATGCAGCACAACTAAAAACTGTTTAAATTCTTGACACTGATTTGCAAAATTAGTGAAGCGAAAAGTAAACTGTGGATAAAGTGTGTGATCACATGACATGCAACCACAAACAACAACTGATTATTGTGTTTATATTGTTATTCTTAAAGCCATAACCTAATATATACACTGATATTTTTTGTGATATGTATTACACGGTTCTACATAAAAATGTAACTTCAGATGTTCACCTTTTATCACATATCTGTGTTGTCATGTGGCTTATCGCCCCATTAATAATAAAAAACCACAGGCAATATAAATAAGTTATTAAAGATAGACATCAATCATGTTTGATAAGTGCCTCCAGTCTTGGCTCCAAAAGAGAGAAACAATTGGCTCATCCTCTCTCTCTCTCTCTCTCTCTCTCTCTCTCTCTCTCTCTCTCTCTCTCTCTCTCTCTCTCTCTCTCGCTACTTTTGTTGTTGCAGATAATTTGATGTTGCCACGAGCGGCAGGCAAATGTATCTTATTGGTGTCCTGCTCAGAGACACTCGTGAGAGATACCGCATGTCATCTAAGTGAGGGATGAAGATGAAAAGAAAAAGCGGGCAGCCATGGATCTGTCTCATTTGAAGTGCATTAAAGATAAAGACACATAACTGGAAAGTTTCAGGCTCACCTCTTTTCAGAAGGCTCCCCCGGCCGTCCAGGCTGCAGTTCCAGCGCTCGTTCCTGAACTGGTAGCGACACTCCAGGAGGCTGAGGCGCACCGAGTCCCGCAGCGTCTCGGCCAGGCCGGGCTCCCGGCGGCACAGCCTCTTCTGCCGCCGGGTCAGAGTCATCTGCTCGCACTGCTTCAGGTGGGCCTTGCCCGTCGGAGCTTCATTTGAAAAGGGACCAGGTAAAAACACGAAGGGCTCCCGACCGGTCAGCCTTGGAGTGGAGAGAAAAGAAGAAGGGGAAAAATAAATTGAAATTGTGTAAAGCAGGTGAGTTGCATATAAGTAAGCCTTTGATTATTAAAAAAATTCTAATAATTTTTAAACTTTATGAAAACATGTGACTTTGATTTACACTGCCACCTGAACCTGTTAATTTACTCCGTCAGTAAATTAAAGCGATTTTTGTTTTGATTATTTAAATTTGAGTTGATAATACCTAAACAATAGAAACCCGTTTCCGGATTAAATAAACTGCAGTTTAACAAATCCAGGAAAAACGCGCAGTAAAGTCACGTGATTAAAATGAACTTGTTGAAGATGCATCTTAAATTACCACCGGTGGTGATGATTGTTTATTGTAACAAATTAGCACGACAATTAGCAAAACTGTAGCGGATTCGAGCAACGCAACGCAATGGCAATGCACCTGAATAGTTTGCGCACAATTACGCGTGCGTAATTTGGCTCAACTGTGTAGTGGTTGCCGTTTTGATGCCCTCTAAGAGTTAAAACAACAAATCAATCAAGTAACGCGATGGGCAGAAGTGGAAAAAGGAAAAATCGGCTGACCCAAAATAAGCAGCAGTGTGCGAGAGAAGGATGCAGAGCGCAGCGAGTCGCAATAGGCAGGCGGTCCGTGGGAGCCTGGAGCGCATGGTGCCGGGTTGGCGCTGCTCTTCATCTCGCTGATTCTTCAACGGAGAAAGTCTGTGCCGTCTGGTCGGCGCATCTCTTTAAGCGACCCCACGCGCACACAGACTCTCAAATCCGGTGCGTCGGGCCCAGTGGTCCGCTGAGGAGGCAGGGCCCTTTGGGGCCGAGGGGAGGGGGGAGCGCACCGTCCATGCTGCATCCTCATTGGATTCCCTTCAATATTGTTACTGTATGTTCCCTCCCACTGGAGCTAACGCCACCCAGGTGGACGAGGCTGCAACCTCGACTGCGTTTACCTGCTCGGGATGTAGACTTGAGCACAGCCGGGGACTCGTCACCAGGATGCTTCACGTCTGCTGCGGAACCTGCACTGGAACCAAAACCCCCAGATGGCTCCACCAGTTAGAGCCAAACCTGGGGCAATAGTTTTGTTCATTTGAGGAACAGATTTGAACCTGAACATTCAAATTTTGGTCTTGAACTTTGAACTATTGATAAAGTGTATGAACAGTTTTTGGGGATTACATATCATTTTGATTTAGTTCTTAGTTGTTGTTTTTTTTAATAAAAGATTTTGTTTCCAGTTTTCAGTAACATATTTTATATTTTCAACTTTCACTTTTTTTACAGTTTCAAATCTTATTTGTTCGAGTTCAAAACTTTTTTTTTCAAATGAACAAAACTATTGCCCTGGATTTGGCTCCATGCACCAGACTCCAAGTTGAACCCACAAGGACAGCGCACCTGCACCCAGAGGTGTCCTTGACCATGGAGGAATGCAAAAAACAAAACAAGTTATTGCATTGTAATCATTGTAGCAAAGCAGCAAAATACAGCAATCACACTTGAACCCATGAAAGCACAGCATTCAAGAGAAGAAAAAAAGCAAAATGATCCACGAAGCCAAAGATTAAAGGGCACAAACGTCCAGTATGTTATTAAAGTCACACACATCATACACTCTCAATCTTCATTGGTCCTCCAGAGAAAACACAACCATGGATGGAGCCCCATCTAGTGGATTCAATACAGAAATTAAATCTTTGAACATCAATGGATTTTTATAAATGTATAAGATTATAGATTATTCTCGATTGATTGATTGATGAAAATCATTTGGTCGTTAAAATGTTTAAACATTGCGAATAACCCCCTCAAAATAGACCCGACTGGTTGGTGCAGGGAACAAGGAAGCAACACATGTGTATAGGAGGAAGCCAGTACTTTATTAATCACCCACATACAACAAATATCCGGTTCAGAAAGTCCTTAATGACGTGACACACATATATTTAATTTATCTTTGTGACGTGTTGGTGAAGGCAACCATAATTAAATCTCTCTCTCACACTCTCTCTCTCTCTCTCTCTCTCTCCACCAGATATATCACCTCGAAACGATTTAATACAACCAGACCACCCTAAGCACATTTATTTTAACTTGAATGAAATACTCTATATCAGCTATATAACAACTTTAAACATGTTTACTTGAACAGGACCCCCACTGCTCTAATTAGGTCAATTACCCTGTCATAATGAAAGTGATGATTTAAAGTATTTTTTAAATGTACTTTGGTCAGGAGATTATATATATATATATATATATATATATATATATATATATATATATATATATATATATATATATATATATATATATAAACTTTAATTTGAGCGTTAATCCCGAGCCTAGTCGACAGGAACCAGAGGGCGATGCACCGGAAAAAGCCCCAGTGCAGCGGAGCAGGACCAGGAAGGAAGGCGGACCGAGCAGCGCAGTGAAGGTACAGCTAGTATTCATAAACATGTGGCATTAGTGCGCCATAGATATCGTTTGTTTTATTTTAATAAAGTGTGGAGACTAAAACGTCGTCAGTTTGCTGTGAATCCGCGACCCGTAACGTGACGTTGACGTTTCGCTCAGGAAGTTTAAAAAAAAGTGTTTTTAATCTCTGAATATGAATTAGTCTTTGACGGAGTTTCTTCCTCGAGTTGTGAACGTGAATCTCCTAAAAAAAAAAACATCCTAAAAAGCATCTCGCTCACACTTTCCAGCGTTTCTAAACTCACCAGCGTTACGCCAGTTGCGTATCCACGAACGTAACAAGCTACGTGACGTCACTTCCAACGTCAGCCAAAAGTCTAACGTGTTTTGATTTACGAGCTGAGATTTAGGACAAAACACAAGATGCGTGATGTTTTTTTATTTAATTTGACGATGCACGTTAAATAACATCTCAGACGTCGATCGGAACTACGTCTAGAACTAATTCTCTATAATTATCCCCAAACCTCAAATGACATTTAGGCATCTTGTTGCGAAAGCCTGAACCTGACATTCCTGTTTACTCCAAGGAGCAGCTATTAAACAGCTCACTCCACCGACTTAACCCTCCAGGAGCAACATAAACGCGTTGGTTAGGATGTTACCGGGACATAATTTAGTCCTATTGTGGGGTCAAATGTATAATATAGGGTTTTCTGTCATTCATGGAATGGTTCTGCAACCCAAGACACTTTTATTTTCATTATAAATTGCATTAGTCAGTATCTGAATCAACAAAAAGTGAGCGATGTTGAAACGGCCATCACATATTTGCAGTCCATTTGTTTTGCATTTTGCAAAGATGCTCTATTTCTAAAGGTATGAAGCCGAGGCTGTGAGAAGCAAAAGTCTCAGTGAGGCCTTGAACTGTTCGTTCCCAACAGACGGAGGCAGAGCGGTTCACTCCAGACATGAAGTCACAAGTCCACAGACAAAACACGCGTGTTTTAGGACACCTGCCAGGAGCAGAAACATGTTTAAGTATCCTAATCTCCACCTCCCGCTCTTCCCATCCCGGCGAGGTGAACCTTATTTATTGCAACTCTAAAAGGACGAGCTCGCTCTCTGTGAGTTCGCCATCGCATTTCGATCCTGCTTGATGAATTACTCCAATTATTAATTTATTACCAACAACACGGGTGGCAAATTAACTATTTGGACACAGCGGCTGATTGATTCCACGTGATTACGGCAGCGGGAGATTAAAGCTGAGGCCACATAAGTAGGAGGACACGCTGTCTGTTGACATCTATGGACAACAGGCCTCAGCTTGTTCTGCCAGCTGCGTTCAGCAAGCAGCTGAAGAGGAAGAGCGCTTCATCTTCAGAGCAGCTCTGAAACGGCGTCTAATCGGATACAAGCAGGTGATCGGTTGAGGAAAAAGCAGTAGAAACAGGATTTACAGCACTGAACTACTTGTGGAATGCACTCGCCCTGTTGGTTGTTCATTTCCTGTTTTATCTTCCTGTAACATGGCGAGGAGGATGCAGAACTCACTGAGTTTATTAGGGGGCGAAGAGCGACAGAAATTCTGTCATTTTGTATTATTGTTCAAGTCATTTAGAGCTGCGGTGATTAATCAATTAATCAACTACTGCAGAACATTAATCTGCACAGGGTTCTTATGGTCATGGAAAACCTGGAAGAGTCATGGAATTTTTAAATGGTTATTTCCAGGCCTGGAAAAGTCCTTGAAAAAAATAAAATCCCAAAGGTTTAGTAAAAGTCATGTAAATGTGTTATATTCATGTGTTCATGACGTTCATTTACGCTGAGCTTGAAATAATTGATATGCTTCTAAAAGAAAGACGCTCAAAATATAAGCAGGCATACATACAGGCATCTATATAAATGTTTATTCTTTTAATCAAACTATTGTGTCTCATTTAAGGTTTACTGTATTCTTTGGAATTCACATTGTTTGTTTAAATACTACATTTTCTCTTATTTTCATGTTTACACTGAGATTTCACGAAATGTTTGGTCATGGAAATGTGGTTTAAAGTCATGGAAATCCATTGTTCAAAGTGTGTATGAACCCTGCTGCAACTGTTGATAATCAATATTTTTTTTTACAACTACGCAAACAAAATGGCATTAAATACAAAAAAATATTGAATAATCAATGTTTTCTTTTTAATTTGGTGATAGCCACTTGTCTTTTTTGACATTTCATAGATTAAATGATTAACAAACAGTAATGATTTGTTGGGTGACCCTAAACCACAGATTTCTGCTGACAAACATAGCTGACTTCATGACCTCCAGTCTGTGACGGGAATTTAACTTGAAGACATTGTCGTTTTGAAATGCTGCTCTTCTGCATAATGAGGTAAAACCAGAGCGTGCAGGAGAAAGACAGTTTCTGCAGGTCTAATTCAGTCCCCTCTTTAGAAGGTCTTTAAAAGTGCACAGTGTCTTTTTATTTTATATTTTTCTTTTGCAAAAACTGAACAAACTGAAGTAATCATTTTTATTTTGCCAATCCAACCATTAATGTTTCTGCTGCGCAGCCAAGTCTACTTTGCAATGCTGTTGTTGATTATATCATCAGAAAGTGTTCTTCTATCCAAAGTGTTGTATATGTGTGGTATTAAAAATATCTTTAAAAGTCTTAAAGGGACAGTTCACCCCCAAATCAAAAACATAATCCATATGAAACATATCAAACTGCTCACAACAAGGTCTGCGGATTAATCTGAGTAACTTCGTCATGATTTCTGAAAAGAGACGAAGCTGTTGAGTTTTTGGGGGTAATATAGACTTGGTTAACCTGCAAAAACCCTGGAGAGAAATAGAATAATTGAATGAAGACATTAATCGATGTAATGAACAATAGTTCAGCATCGGTAGCTTGGTAACGAGCTGACAGACGTGGCGGCAGCAGGCCATGCGTTGCTAAATGAGGTTAATTATGTGAGCAACTTGATTACAAGCCCAAATTAATTTTGCTCTCTGCAGCCAAAGATCCCTTACGAGGGAAGACCC
>NC_136605.1:19146280-19268780 GCF_910589615.1 Taurulus bubalis
GGTAGAGCTTGTAGGATGACATCTTGGGCTAATGAGGACTGATGGTGCCAAAGGGCCACGGAGCTGGAGGGACGGTGACGCAGCGAAGAGAATGGGTGGTTGGGGGTCTTTTCCTGATGATCAGAGAGCCTGCAGACCGCCGCTTGGCCTTTTTTTTATTCCAGTCCATCTAGATTTCAGGTGGCCAATCCTCCATGGAGTTGTTACCTTGGAAACAGCACCTTATGTATTTATAGAGAGCAAGCGAGTAGTCATGGAGAAGGGAGAGCGGGAGACACGACTGTGATATAGGTGATGCAGGTTTCCGTCTAGCTGGAGGCACACAGTCATACTTTTATTTTGCTCTTCGATTGAACAGAGGCAGCCTATGATCGCTTCCCCGTAGACGGATCATCCCTCACCTTGCATGCAGCTGAAGGTTGCCCTTTTTTATTGGAATTACAACATGCTCCATGACCTGCTCTGGTCATATAATTATATTTGAAAGATCCTGCTTTGAGCTGCGGATCTGAATCCCTTTCTCTGGTTCAACACATTCACCATCACATCCCTCCTGCTCTAATCTACCTCAGTCTCTCAAGCGCTCTGACTCAAATACAGCTGAAATGACCTGAAATAATTCTAATAGGATATGCGGAATCACACCACACACACACACACACACACACACACACTGCGCTACACTTGACCTCTGGCAGGCGTTCGCTGCTTTCCACTGACTCTCACCTTGATGTGTGACTTCACAGCACGTTAACCTTTCGCTCACCCCACCATGATGTCGACTCTTCGGCACCCCAGTTTGCACTAAAATTGTCACTATTTCTCCGTGACCTCCCATGGTGGAAAGGAACCAAGTACATTTACTCATGTACTTGTACTGGAGTGCAGTTTCAAGGTTGAGTTTGACAATTTTATGCAACTTATACGATACATTTAACTACTAGATTTCACCATGAAACTTTCCCAGTTGCTTACATTTAGGCAATAATTTTTTTGTGTTATATATTTTCAGAAATTGTATCAAGGTACAAGGTATTCTCCATTAAATTTGTGCTAATTTGAATATATTTTCAGGACAGAACTGTCAACATCCGTAAAACAAATCCGCTGTCGTGGTTTTAGAAATACAGCTTTCCTTGTAGTGGAATACTTTGACATTGTTGTGGTGGTACTTTTAAGTAAGTGTACTTCCTCCAGCAGTGATGACCTCCATCCCAGGGGAGCGGAGGCTCTGCCTCATTGTTTGCCATCGACCAGCAGCACCAACGATCCACCGTGAAGATCAATCAGAGGGACATTGGTAACGACTTGTAAAAAGTTAGGAGGGAGAAGACGAAGAAGTAGTCCCACATATACGTCTTACATCGTCTACAACCTGCCAAGTATTGTGCAACAATGAACAACCAAAACACAGGGTAAAATGTGTGTAAATATAAATATGTGGTCCCGTTTACTGCGGAGATTAAGTGCAGATAAATCTGTTCTTTTCTCTGGAACATCTTGCATCCACGAGCTCAATGCAAACGGTCCGTTGTGTTTCTTGGCCTGCAGGAATCACAGAAGGTGCTCAGCGGTGAGCCGGTGGCCGAGCCGGTGCTTTAAATCCTCTCCGTCCGCCCACACACACACGCATGGCAAAGGAAAACAGAGTTCACCCGTGAACTGCACCTTTCTATAAAGGCAAGTCATCTCTCAGCCTTTTGCATCGCCATGGAAACACAGGATTTGTCCAGTCGATTGGCAGCGGAGTAACGCTGAGGCCACGAACCCGGTCGTTTCATCATGGTGCTCTTGCAGTTTGAGAAAGATGTCTACTGTAAGTAAAACAACAACAACAACAACCCTAGATCATTACATATGAATAAATCATTGCCAATAAATGCCGTCACCATTGTATTGTACTAGTTTGGACTCTATCAAATGTATTACCATGTTATACACATTTCACTGTACTCCATCCTTTCGTTGAGGTATTAATGTGTGAACACTATTTATTCCACCTGTCAGTGTAGTAGTTCACACATTGGTGTTAACAACGGGTTGGTGGTTCGATCTCTGCTTGTTCACGTTCCCATGTGGATGTGTCATTGAGCAAGGCACTAAACCCCAATGAGCCACCGCCATCCGCAGTGATGGAAAGTAATCTGAGTACATTCATTCAAGTACTGTACTGTAAAATAATATTGAGGTACTTGTACTTCTTCCTCTATTTGCAATTCTATTTCAAGCTCCCTTACATCTACTCTCTCTCTCTCTTTCATCACAAGAGGAACATTCAATGGAGACACCACCAGCACCTCTCACTCTGCTCCCTGAGTCTCAACTTGTTCCCATTGGTGTGGTCTTTGTTCGTATAAAACTGCAAATGCACAATTACATTTCGCATTTATTTGCTGTTGTATCATAACTTTACATTGTGGCCTGTAACCTTTGACATGTTAGTCTCCTGGATTCCTGGGGTCCAGTTGAATTGATCCATATAAGCCATTGGCTAGATTTATCTTTCACTGTATATTCTTATATACACTTCAATTAATGCGCTCTGCTGTTTTGTTGTATATATTGAGTATTTTTCATACTTGATATTTTGGTGTCTTCTATGTAACTTTGCCACAAATACATGAATCTATCTATCTATCTATCTATCTATCTATCTATCTATCTATCTATCTATCTATCTATCTATCTATCTATCTATCTATCTATCTATCTCCATTTAGAATTGTGTTTAAATCTTTTTTTTTCGGAAAATGTAACTAATTCAGATTTTGTATGTTTCACACAGTTTTCAAACATACTTATTTATAAGAGCAGTGTGGATTATTATATTTATATATATACAAAAATATGAATAATAATCTCTCCTCACCTGACATTCGGTACACTCCGTAAGGTAAATCTAACGCACCCGTTGGCGCGGTCTAACGTTAGACTCATCGCTCTGATTCAAGCTAGGTTTAGCTCACCTGCCAACAGTTATTCACTCCCCATCTCTGTTCATCCGTTATCTCTCATGTTCGCTTCAAAATCAGCATCAAACCCACGTTCAAGTGGGCACGAGGACATTCACGACACGAAGATAAGTATTCCCCACATTATTGACGTTGACGTCCTTTTTTTAACGGTTAAAATTAACGTTAGCTTAGCGAGCTATGAGGCTAACATTAGCATGCTAGCCTCTGCTATTATCGTCCTTATATTTGCATTCGTATCAATTGTGAATTCATTTATTCCACTTGCTGTGCTTGTTTTTAAGTGAGTAAAAGTAAAGTAACGTAAAAATACTTAATTACAAGTAAAAGCCCTGCATTTCATATCTAACAAAAGGAAAGGTATGTGGCATTATTAGGCTCATTATGTGGCTCATTATGCTGCAGAATGTCTTTTGACATAACTGTTATATAATGCTATATATTATTATGCTTTACTTTAGTTAATAATGTGTACTTATACATAAACTTGAAGGCAGTATTTGAATGTGGTTGTTTGTCAGGTGGAGCTACTTTAGTTCACTTTATAATTTGTGAGGCAGAAATACATCAGTAACATCAGTCAATCTGAACAAAACTAGCATCACAATGTTTTCTTATATTCTGTTTCCTAAAATCTCTCAAAAAAAAAAAGAAATTAGGAATGAGAAGAATGGCCACACAGGAGCCGATGCGCTGGCCAATCATAGTAGATTCTACATTATATCTGGTGTCTAGTTTTGTGTTAAATGCAGTTTAATAGCAGACGTTTATTATGGCTCTTTGTGAGCTGACTGACTGAATACGGCTCATTGGCTCCAATAAACACTTTTCTCTATCGTCTCCACTCGACAAAGGGACATATAAGTGCTTTAGAAGCAGTAACTCTGCTGAATTTCTGCAAAGTTTAAAATGGTTAGATGATGAATGTTGGTCACATAATTGGAACAGTCTTGGCTCACTGTGTATTGGAGGTTTAGCGGACATGAAGTGGAGTGATATCCATCATAGTGGACATTTAGACTTGACCTTCACATTACCTCTCACCGGTTGCCTTCGTGCCCAGACCTACATGCTGCACTAGGAGCTCTAAACATACAGTGTCATTGGGTAGTGCTCTGAAGGTTACAATAACGCATAAGCAACTACTGAGTGCATTAGTGCATGTGCATGCATAGGGAGTATGTTACGACGGGCAGAGTTGAAAGATGATTGATGTGTTGCGACGGTTACCTTTGCCGTATACAGTAAGAACACCTCTGCCAGGTTGTCTTGTCACTGCGTCCAAGTCACGCTGTCATTGACATTCATCCCCACTCCCCTGCCCCCCTCTAATAACCTCAGATGGCCAGTTTCCACTGAAGCGAGGGCAGATCTATTGTGCCACAGACTGTGCTGAAGTGTTTCTGGGTCAATGAGCTCTCACAGCTGAGATGGAGAGAAAGAAGGAGGACAACCAGGACAAACTGGGTTCCTTCGTGTCCTCGGGGACCAGCAAACCGTGTCTTTCAAGACCATGAATATAAAACTTGTAAAAAATGATATCTAAAAAAAGGATTTGGTCTTTTTTAGATATCATTTTTTTCAAGTTTTATATTCGCCTGATGTTTTCATGCTGCAATATGGTCAGCTCCGGAGCTAACAATAAAACAGCAGATGTCATTTTATTAGAAAGCAGTGGCAGAGCATGCTCATCAGCTCCACAGAAGCGACTTACTCAGCAAGTTGTACCTCTGCAATGTGCAGCTTTGTTCTTGGTAAACTATAGAAGCCTACGGGCAAAGCGGGCCGTCAGCACTACACAATCTCCAGTGTTATTTTCCTAAACTATGTATCAGGCAGTAATGTGCCGTTTAATACTGCAGATCATAGCAATCATCTCAATATGACAACGATGTCATCCTTGGGCTGATCATATTCGACCTATTGGCTCTGTTACATTTGTTTCTTCACTGGTTCCATGGTATATAGCATGAAATACAGCCTCACAGCCCGGCATATATATGAGATGTAATGAAATTCTAAATTGGCATATATATTGCACATGCTTGGTGTGAGGTACTCAACGTCAACAGACATGGAAGTGACCAATGAATAAGCCACAGCATGATGTCAGTAATGGGAGCCAGGGATAAAACGGATCATATTTATTCATGTTTGCAGCCTGCTTGTGCTATAAACGGGGCGTATTACAGATTTATTAAATCTGTATTATTGCATTTCTTTTCAGTATTCTTACGAAGGTAATCACGGCATATTTTAAAGGACAGGATTTTTCCTGCATAGAGGAATTTTTGCCACTCTCCAAAGAGGTTTTTTGGTGATAAGAAAATGAGAATAACAATCCTCTTTGCGTGTGTTTGATAGCAATTATTTCAAATAGCTGTTAAATAAGCAGAACTTAAACTTAAATACGATATCATTGAGTCTGTGCAGTCGTCGCAGCTCTTGACCGTATATTTTTATAGCTGTGTAGTTTTGACTGGGCCTGAACGCTCCGGGTCGCTCCAGGTGGGTTTAACGGTAGTACTTGATCTCAGTTTTATTGTCCAGACTCAGACTGTCCGGCTCTTTGCCGTCATAGCTAATAGATCAGTAGGTGGCGGCGACCAACTTTTAATGTTGGTTTGTTGTCCGCCAGCAAAGGAGGTCAAACTGCTCCGAAGCAGGAAGGGACCTCTGTAATTTACTGCCTCTCCAAACCTGTGAGGGGAACTTGTGACAAACAAAGTGTGTCAAAGTCAGGCTGCACTTATTTATTTATTTGTGTCCAGATATTAATCAACATCGCATATCCTTTGCTGTAAGTATCGGATTATATTTAGGTATCGGCGGACATGCCAGATAACAGAGTCAGGTCAGGATCAGAAAACTTGATTTGGAGCACTGGAGTACCCGTTGACCAGGATCACCTGAAGGCATCCTTGGTTCCGGTCTCTGAGAGAAGATTCTTTCAAGGAAATGCTTTTTAAAGTGTTGACAAGCCCGCCCCAAGCCAACGGCTCCCTCAACTGTGACTGAATGCCATATTCCTGCAAGTGTGCAAGAGTGCTTTTGTTACAGAGTTTATGGAGCACCATGTTGTTGCGTCTCTGTCTGAAATACTTCCACACTTTAAAGTTTAGAGGATCGTAGGCGAGGCTTTATAGCTGCAGCTCGTTCCCCAAAGGGAATGAATGCTTTCACCGGGCGCAGCCACTCTCGCCGCGCGCAGACACGCACTTTTATAGATCCATGTAATCGATGGGATTACAAGGATCACCTAGGTTTGAATCACCTGGGATGCTTTCCACGACCCTTGTAAATAAAGGGGTGTTTGTATTTGTATAGTCTTTGTTTGGGTAGACCACTGACACCTGGAAGAGTATTTTAAACTTCCCCCAACCCTCAACTTAAGAATATAACATGTACATTTTTGCCGTTACAGGTTTTGTCGGCTTGCTTTTAGCTCAAGAGGACCGGCGCCGGCTGACAGGCTGATGTATCCTCTTCCTGTGAGCCGGCTGGACATGACGGACGGGCCGGTGTGCTGTGTAAGTCATGTGCAGCCCGACCATACATTATTCATCGCTCTCATCATGAAGACAACCTCCATCCTCTTTTATCTCTCCATCTCCTGGCATTTTATTTTCTCTCTCTCCCTCCCTCCCTCTCCCCTCCTCTTACTCTCTTAATTCATCAGCACCGATTAGCTATACAGCAAAGAACAGCCTCTCTCTTTTTTGACAGAAATACTCTTTTATCCACAACACAGATACTCACTATGTATCTTTGGTTTTACCTCATTCGTCTCCTTCCCTTCGCCACTTGTCGCTCCGCTTTGTCCTTTCTCAGATACAGTATTGCAGGTAATTAATCTCGGTATGGATCTTTGCTCATTGTGTTTCAAGGGCATCCCCGAACAGCTGACACAACGCCGCGCTCTGACCTACTGCTGGAGTGTGATTGTTGGGGAGCGGAGGTGATGGTCGGCCAGGATTCACAAGAGCAATAATTTATGCTTGCAAACAAACATCCATTGGGGGTGTGGGGGGGGGGGGGGGGGGGCACAGGCCACACCGATGCTGAGGTCGCCCCCCTCGCCGTTCTCACCTGCCGCTCCGCTTGCCACGCCAATCCATTACAACCTCGCCTGGAGGCCCAACACGGCTTCGTCATTAGCTATTGTTGGCACTCGGGGATATTTCAAGTGTTCACTCTTTTCTCTCTCCCTTCCACTTTCTCTCTCTTCCTTGCATCACCAGCACCACCCTCCCCCATCCTCCCCCTGTTCCTGGTACAGTAGATGCTTCAAGCATTTCTCCACTCCCCCCACCCCCCAATGCTAGCTCAGCTGCCGAGCCCCACACAGGACCACGTCCCTGGACTCCCCTTTATTACCATATCATGAGATGTGCCCTAGGCGTGTAGCAATGCAGCGTGCCGCCTGTGTCTTTAAGAGAGAGAGAGAGAGAGAATATAATGAGTAATGGGGAGGAAATAAGGCAGAGAGAGAGAGAGAGAGAGAGAGAGAGAGAGAGAGAGAGAGAGAGAGAGAGAGAGTGTGAATTTATCATGTTCAAAATTTGTGCTTCATTCTTGGTTGTGTGCTGCTGAGCATCCCTGCACCGGCATGCACAATCTACCACGGCTCATACTGCTGAAGAGTACGCCCCTCTCTCGCTCTCTCTCTCTCACACACACTCAGGCTCTCCCGCTCTACCTCTCCCTCACACACAAACACACACTCACGCACGTGCTCGCAGTCACACACGCGCAGTGCTGTCAGGAGCGCCGCCGCCGCCACCACCACCGCCGCCGCCACCGCCGCTGGATCACTGCCATCTCGCGAAGGAGGTTTCCAGCGGAGGGAAGAGAAAGCCGGAGCGAGAGCGAGACAAAGGGAAGGAGGACGGCAGAAGGAGAGGAACGAATAGGAGCGTGGGGACCGGCACAAGGAAGGAGAGACCCAGCGCTTTGTGAAGAACAGAAAACGAGAGACAGGAGGAGGGAGGAGAAGAGAGAGACAGGGGAAAAAAAGAGGAGGGGGAACAGGAAACGCGATCACTTTCAGCTGCAGCGGTCCGTGTCGCAGCATGGGCAATGCACCATCCCAAGGCATGTCAACCCTTTTCTTCCTTGCATACTTGTGTAGCAGGTACCTCGTTTGATTCTGCGTGTCGCGCCGCCCCGACCAGCCGGCTGCCCTCCTGTTACACTCTGTGAGAGCAGAGGGATGGGGGTTGGGCTGAGGGCTCGTGGAGCGCAGCATCGCTGGAGGAGAAGGATGCTTTTAGGTAGCATCGGTTGGGAGTGAGGCTGGAGGATGAGGTGCTGGAAACACTGGGTGGAGGCACCATTTGTTGAAGCAACAAGAAATTGGAGGTGGGGGGGGAGTAGGGTGGTGTACAGCAGAAGTACCATCAGTGAAGCAGGTGGTGCTTGTGGGTGTGAATGTGTGTGTGTGTGTGTGTGTGTGTGAGTGTGAGGGAGAGAGGGAGAGAGGGAGAAAGAGGTGACTAGGGAGAGAGGGAGAGAGAAGGTGTGATTCTGCTTCCCTGTTTGTGTGTGTTGGAGTGTTGGTTGCAAACTGCCTCTGTTAACCACATTGAGGATCTCTTTGAAGCAAAGCGCTCAAGTGTGTGTGTGTGTGTGTGTGTGTGTGTGTTTGTGTGTGTGAGTGAAAGGCAATAAAATATAAGAAATAAAGTAAGACAAATAAAAGAATTGATGGATGTAACCATGAGCCTAAAGAGGGGACTAGGCAGCTTTGCCTTGAGTGAATGGGGGATGGTATTGTAAATAGATTATCGGGTGGGTCAACTCCTTCATGTGATGCTCTCTCTATATTCCCTTCGGGGCCCCCCCACCGCTCTCTTTCTTTCTCGCTTTTTTTTTTTTTTTTGCAATCTCTTTTTATCACTCTCTTTCACAACCCCTTCGTTAAAATACCAGTTGCAAGCTTTGCAGCCTGTCAATGCTGTGATTATAAACGCACTGACGGTCTCTGTTTCCTGGTGAGAGGCAGGCGTGTTTGCCGCTCGATGCACACATGCATATTCTATATTTCTGCATTCCCTACACTGTACATCATGTCCATATATGACACCTGCGTTTTAGGAAGAAGGAGTGTGAGTGTGTGGAGGGAAACGATAAGAAAAGAGTGCAAAGGGCATAAGGGGGTAAAGTGAGAAAGATGAAATATACATGAGGCGTGTTTAAAAAAACGCTGCTGGGGTTGAAAGGCGTATCTGACGTGCAACAGAGGAAGAGTATCTTCTATCAAGATGTGAAGATATAAAGATAAGGGGAGAGGGAGTGAACGCTCACTTTTAGAGAAAAGGGCAGAGCCGCACAGCTTTCGGATTTAATTCATCAACATTCATTTCCCCTATAGCGCTTCATTCTCCCTCACCTATTTCTCCCTCTGTTCTTCCTCCCTCCCTCCCTTCCTCCCTTCCTCCCTCCTCTTTCTCCTCCTCCTCCTTCTCATCGTCCCTCGCTTGCCTCTCACCCAGGGACAGTCTAGTAGCTAGCGGGGGAGAGGAGGGCCGAGACGGGAAATAGAGGATATGAAAAAGGGGGGGAAAATGAAAGGAAGTGTGAAAGAACCAAAGACCAAAAAGGGGTTGCTACGTAGATGGACAGGTAAGTTGCGATGCTGAGGCCTGCCAGCAACATCATTCTTTTTTTAACAGTGTTTGAGTGTGTAAATGAGGCCATTACTTGGATGATTGCGAGGGCTCAACAGTGGAATAGTAAACAGCTCTTTAAGCCTTTTTGTTTGTGACCTTCTTCTCAGATGTGCTTGGTCTGGAATATCGATGTCCTCAACGTCTCTGGTCAGTTTTTGGCTTTTTTTTTCCATTTCTCCAAGACTTGTTTGATAGTTCTCTTTCAACGCAGAGGTTTCGAGGCTCAGGTGAAGGCAGACACTGTGTCATGAGACCTTTTACACGAGCCAGTCTTTAGTCAAGGTCTATTTTAGAGGCATTGACGTGGATTACGCTGAACACTGAGCCATTTGTGTGGAATGGAGTAGCCCAAATGTTGAAGCTGGAGTTTATTTTCTATCAAAGCACAACAGTTTTTATTAATGTGCTGGAACTAAATATTTCTATCTGTGTGGACCTTTCGGTATGCAGGATGGCCTCTGCTGTTGGCGGCACTAATTTAACTTAATGCAGCCAAAGGCCATGCTGATGTGTGGGCTGTGCATTTCAAGCCACCAGGGAGCCTTCCAGTCCAGGCTTAGCTTTGCCAAGTTGGCCAGTGTAGAAGTCTACTTTTTTTTTGGGTAGTCACCATTTAACCACAGCCTCACAGCAAATAGAAGCATCTTTATAAGCCCATTAGAGTTGTACCAGTTCACACTGATAGGCTAAACCGTAGAGAATAGATTAAGCAGAGTCAAACATTAAGCCCGGCATTAGCCGGCTGCAGAGCTAACGCTTATCGTAATGTCACCATTGTGCAGAGACGGCAGATCCTGGTAGCTTTATGCCTCCGTGATACACCTAGTATGTTCAGATGAGGTTTATGTCAACACACATGTCGCTCTATCTGCTGATCCTCTCTGGTGAGGCGAAGGCAGAGCCATGTCTGGCAGCGTCCTGCAGTGATGGAGATGCCGTTTTACTGCACGGTGAAGTGATGTTCCCCCGTGTGAAAGGAGAACACTGGCAAAGATATGCACATGGGTGTTAGGCGACGATGCGATGAAGAATAAGATGTATTTGTACGGTAACACGCTGGGATTTACTAAATATAAAGACTGAAAGTACTGTGTGAGGTGATGTGATGACCTCTTTGCCTCAGGAGCTTGCTGATATGTTTTTTAATTTAATCACAGAAAATGTAGTGGATTTAGTCTTGGCATTGGCTCCGGCATGTTAACAAAACAATGACACACTTAATACTGCGGATGGATGTACTGTAGGGGCACGGATGAAGGAGGATAAACCTTTTATAGACTTTGTCTTGTGAGTTCAGTCATATTTCTGACACTGATACATTCATTTTCATGTCATAATACTTCGTACACAACTGCTCATAAGCTACACAAAGAAAGTATCGAGGAGGATAAGCAGATAAATGCTTTTCTGAAAGGATAATACATTTGAAACCCAGCTGGTCTGTTTGCTATCTTTTCATTTCAGAGGATAATACTGTAAACAATAGACAGGTGGACTGTCCCTAGTTATGTCATCATGTGCCTGTGTGACATTTATCTCGCATGCAAGGACACAACCTCAATACAACCATGTCATCTCCTTTTGGTTGAAGTCTATTTGAATGAGGATCAGATCTGTATGTAATATAATAACATAATATATGAGTTTTTAGTAGAAATGTCTCTCGTAGACGGCAGCAGGCAGTCGCGTGTGGAGCTCAGCATGTTTGTGAAGTCACTGTTTTGCACTTAGGCACCTGCCGCACAAAGCCCCATGAATGCCG
The DNA here is from genome assembly GCF_910589615.1 of Taurulus bubalis. Lineage (NCBI taxonomy): Eukaryota > Metazoa > Chordata > Actinopteri > Perciformes > Cottidae > Taurulus > Taurulus bubalis. The sequence goes on from NC_136605.1 coordinate 19,157,686, forward strand.
CCTCGTGATTGGCTGCTGATGATGCAATGTTTCGCGGCAGAGGAGCTGCATGTTCTGAGGGCATTTCCGAAGTAATTGACCCTGCTGAGGGAAAGCGTTGACAGAGATGTACTGGCTCCGACGATAACGTAAATCTGCCAAACTAAATAGTGACACAGATGCACAGGCATTCTGGGGGGGGGGGGGGGCGCAACCTCGCATGCATTAAAGGCGGCCGAGCAGATAATGATGGGCAAACGCCAGCCCTCTCTTTCCAAACCAGCAAGCCGGTCCTTATGTTAGCTTTGCCTCGTGCAGTGTCCTTGTCACAGCAGGCGGTAAATGCACCAAGGCTTGTATGTGTGCAAATATGAGCCCTTGTGAACAGAGGTGTGAATGTTTTGGGATTCAACCCATCGAGGCAATGATCACATCTCATTCAAAAGTCTTTGCTCTTTTCCACTTTTGTACTTTTTAATTTCCAAGTCAAACTCTTAGCGAATGGTTTGTGCATTTTTTCCAGTGCTTTGTGGCCAATATGATGAGCCTGCAGTGGTAATTCCACTAGTTAGCCCTCAAGGTCGTTAATGATGCAAGCATTTTCAATATTGCATCCATTTATCAAATGTCATTGTTTCCGTGCCACAGATACTTGCAGGGCAGAGTTTGATATCTGCATAATGACGGGCTGAATAATATGAGCCATCCATGTAAAATGCTTTATGAAAGTGATGGATGTATAAATTATAAGGAAATCAGAGGCACAGGGTTGGTTGGTCTCTGATACATTACGTTTAAGTCTCCTCTAGTTTCATTTAGTTCAACCTTTTCAGAGAACATTTCAAAGAAAAGAGAGCGTATTGAGTTGATTACTGTGATTAGTTGATTACAGTGTGCTCTAAAAGCACACTGGTCACTCTGTTAAATTTAAAGTTATTTCCCTCACTTATCCATCTTGAATAATATCAAGTCAAACATGCAATGCTTGGATAAATGACTCTTAAAACACTTTGATTAAGGAAACACATGCTTTCAGTCCAATAGCTCTTTTCGGCATCGTTATTCACGTACGATGAAGATGTTTCCTTTATGTTCACATCATGTGTTACTTCATAATTTGAGAATTTCAGTTTCCTGGTCCCTACAATTTCTCATGGAAACGTAGTCCGTCTGTAACACTTTGCTCCTCTCGTAATTACAATGGCCGCTCGGGGGCTTTGTCGCGTGAAAGTCACACATGTCGCTTCGGGGTACTGGTTGAAATGACAGATGCTGCTGTTGGTCTCTCGCAGAAACACGTTGGAAGAATATTTTGATTACGGCCTCGGCCCGCTTTCAACTTATTGTAACATCAATAACGTCCAGAAAACTGCTCTCCAGCTGCTGTCGGGTACATTCACTTCTTGCCTGCTGGTAAATATTGTGTGCCTGTGCAAAAAAACAAGATGGTAAAACCTCTAGTAAACCTTCTCGGCTGCACCTGGGTGGTTAGACGTCCCAAAAAGGGCAGAATATAACGTAGCAATTACTGTACAGCAGCTTGTATAACATGATCCTAAAGTGATTGCAATGTGGGTCCAGGAGGCCAATATTTACTTAATTATCCTCTCGATTCTCCCCGCTCACCAAGCTGCAGTTGGTCCTCAGTGATCTGTTGGAGAAAGTATTGCTGCCATAATGCGCTTCTTGAAAGCTCCAGCCCCTGAGTCATAAAAACAACTTGTCGTGTATTAAGTTGTTTTGTAGTCGGACATAACAAAATGGGCCCTGAATCAAAAGGAGCTTTCTGCTGACTATTGCAGGAGAGAGAAGAGGAACAGATCCACATTTATTAGTGTTGTTGTTTGTAACGACAGCCTGCTCTTGGCACACTTTAACTTTTCCATTTGTTGGACTATTTGACAGTTTATTCGTCTTATAAAATGTAGCCCAGCAGTAATTGCAACTAGTCCAGGCAGCATTTGAAAGCGGCATCTGTTCTCTGCTTTAGTGACAGTTGGTACAGCGCAGATAAATTTGTGAAAATATTGGAGATAATGAGGTAAATATTCATATTTGGTCGTCAAAAGTTTTTTTTTTTTTTTTTTTTTTTTTTTTAGAGTTTAACTTTTTTTTTGCAGTGATGACATTTTTTGCCCTTTTCGGCTCTTTGAAATGTCAGTTTTTCTGCAGAAAGGCTTTTATAGTTACAATCTCCAAGATCTGTGGCGTTAAGCGGTAATTACAGATGTGTTTTTGGTGATTTTTCCAGAGAATGCTGACGCAGACATAGCTTTTCATCAGTGGGCTGTACGCTCAATCACCATTGTGATTCCTCATTCTGCGATAGTGACTTAAACTTTATTTAAGTGATAATCGTTGATTTTTATTACAAAATCCAGGCTTCCCCGATGTGAGGCTGATTAGATGATGACATTCACCATTTAGGTAAATGTTAGCATAGGTAGGTCTCTCCTCTTCCTCTACAGCACACAGATGATTGACAGCATGCAGAATAATCCCACTGTCGGTATTTTATTTCATTTCATTTATGTTCACACAGTTGTACCTTTGCTGACTCTGAATATATAAATCCCGCCTGCGGCAATTCAGAAACTAACTTGCTCTTGTGGAAGCGTATGTGTGTGCGTGTAGATTGTGTTTACAGTTTATTTTAGTCTTGTAATTAAATGAACTGATGTGTCAAACATTGATTCACCGGATGGCCCTCCTGAGTCAGTCCTGCTTACTGAATGCCGGTTCTCAACACTGGAGATAACCACCATTCTGGTTTCAATCTATATCTATGTCATGTTTAATTCATCAGTTCAATAATTCAACTAAATTCAGGTTAAAGGAATAGTTTGACGGTTTGGGAAATACACTTATTTACTTTTTAGCAGAGAAGAGAAAGATCAATGGCACTCATCGGCTTCGTTATCTCTGAAACTCATCATGTCGAACCGTTTACCAGGAGTCCAGTCGTTATGCTAAGCTAGGCTAACAGACCGCTGGCTCCAGCTGCATACTTACCGCACAGATGTGTGAGTTGTATCAATCTTCGATGTTGTTGCTATTGGTGATTAGAGCGGGCATCTGTTAGTTTATTTATTGCCTTCAGGTGAAAAGGCATCTTCTTAAATCAGCCAAATCAGTCGAATGAGTAGCTTTCTTCACAGCTTTATTTTCATTCACACACAGCCCAAGAAAAGATTTCCTAATTAAATTCAATCCCAAGGCAATATTAAGATTTCTTTAAGCGCACTCCCTGCCTCCTTTATTACATCTGTAGAATTGAATGTAATCCAGTGCAGCAGATCTGCCACAAATTCTACATTTACAATTTTATGTTGACATTGTCAGAAAGGTGTTAATGCGACTGTAAGTTTATTATTGAGGTTTCAGCTCGTGGTGGTAATAAAGACACGCAATACATCATATTAAAATGTGTTTTTAATATTCTTCTCCCCTCATGTTTGTACATGTGGAGGACGAAACATCAGAAGCACTTTTCAATACTAATAGTGTCGTTATTTCAAAGGTTTTTAAAAGGCATGTTTTTTTTGGAGGGCATTATGGAACAAAATACGCATTTCATTTCTTCCTCATTATTATTTTTGCCTCCGAGACGAATGACTTCAGTGACGATCTTTGTGTAGCAGGACGCTACTTTCTCGTGCGTCCATTCGGGAGTACAAGCAACCGGTCTCTCCTCTGGTGGAACAAAGAGGAGCGACATCCATTCAAGCCTCACCTGGTGTTTTGTCGTACAGCAGCACTATGCACACGCACACACACACACACACACACACACACACACACACACACACACACACACACACACACACACACACACACACACACACACACACACACACACACACAGCAGCAGCATGTGTACACTCTGCTTGTAATATTCCGTAGAAATGGTGCACACAGTAGTACATCTGCTTCCTCCCTTCACGGGACACCGGTAGTCTAAACATAGCAGATGCAGATCATGTTGCACTCTTCTCCTTCCCACAAGGTTGTGTTTTGTTACATAGACGTGTTTTTTCTGTGTGTGTTATTATTAATAACCATTTAAAGCCAGGTGAATGCTTTAAAAAGGGGTCAGGGAGAATCGAGCTGAATCACTTTACGAACATGTCAACACCTGAGTGCACTTGAGAGCCGGATTTAGCTTCCGTTTCAGATCCCTCTGGGCTAAAGACTCATTCACAAAGAGGCCTGAACTGTGAAGCGACTGAGAAACGGTCGTTCCCTAAAACTTCGAGAGAGGAAGCGAGCGAGGTGAAAAGTGGGAGAGTGAATAAAGATGGCGGTTAGAAGAAGCCGTAATAGTCTTCTCTCTTCTCACTCGGACCGTTTCCTCCTACGTTCTCCTCCCATCACTCCTGATTTCCATTCCCAAGCTGCTCAGACCGGAGTACAAAGCAGGCAGCGCAGGCGCCGATGATTTTTAGGCAGATTAGCCTCCTTCTGCTCCTGACTGGATTCCAATATCCCTCATCCCATTCTGGCCTCGGTCTCCATAGACTCCTTCGCCGGCTCCCTATAGGCCCTTCTTCTCTGCTTGACACTCCCATACTAAAGGTTGATTTATCAAACTGTAACGAGAGATTTTGCATCACTTTGTGAACTGAAGCATCAAATATGTCTGCGCCGCCTCGGGGCTCGGCTACAGTTTGGATTCCCATCTTTGCCCTCAATCAACATTTAAACCGCCAATGGTGTTTTCCGTCGGCACGCATCTCCCGAATCACTCATTTGTTTCAGCGCGGCCTCGCGTGCGGATTCTCTGCAGTTAAAAAAGAAAAAGACGCTAAGCTCTGCTGCTACCTGGTGGATCGCTTTTCATTTCCTTCCTCGATTTCCCCCCCACTAGGAGCTACCCTTCTGACAAGGAAACCAATTCCAACCTTATCGCCCACTAATATACATGTAATGGCTTGTAACCGGCTGGGAAGCGGAGACCGACTTGCATTATCCCGAAGTTCGGCTCAGCTTAAAAGAAGAATTTCTTCTATAACGGAGAAACGCTGCCGTCACAAACATTGCATGAGAAACCCGAGGATGAGCCCGAACCCACCGCCATGAACAATTAGAGCAGCGGGGAGTATGAAAAGGTCAGCCTCTATTTATTTTTTCCTCCCCTGAGACAGACCTGCATGCCACTAGTTCATCCGATGCTGCCTGTGTTTAATGTCTCCTGATCGATTAGCTGGGTGGCATCCGTCTCCTCGGTCTAAGCCTTATCGGGAAACCAAGAGCTCCAACATAGTGCGTGATGACATAGGCAGTTTTGTGCAGCAGAAATATGTACACTGAGCGGAGATTTTCTGAGATTATGAGCAGAGAAAGTGTGAGGATGGATCGGCTGTCTGACTGTAGTGAGCAGTGGGTGAGAAGGAGAAAGAGGGAGGAAAATGACGAATACTGTATGTCTGGATGTGTGCGAAGCGTTGTTGTTGTTTTTGGTGGTGGTGGTGGTGGTGAGTCACTCGATGGTCATAATTTCAGCAGCAAGGAGTTGCCTGCTCATGTTTGACCTTGTTCAATAACGGGAGCTCTGCTGAGGACTGCACGCTGAGGTAATGACGGCTGAAGTCTGAGCTCGGGCCCGGAGGTTATCACAAGGGTGTTTGAAGGTTGTCATGGTGAGGACGACCTCCTTCGTTTGGGTTTATTTTGGGGGTTTTGAGAGCTGCAACTGACTAATGATTTCCATTATCAATTGATTAATAATGTCTTCCCAGAGCCCAGAGTTGAATGTTTTGTCCAACCAGCAGTCTAAAGCCTGAAATTAGCGAATATTTGGCAACTTTGTTTGCTAAATAATATGAACAAGTTGCCAGTTTATTAGGTAAACAAGCAATAAATAAATAGTATATTAAATAGTAAATTCTACCTTTTGTGAAGGTCATAATGTTTTCGTTTCAGAGGTGTTGATTCAACTGTGCAGACACTTTGGCCGATGTGGTTTGTGCTCGCTGTAGAACTGTAATGCCTTTTATATACTGAATGGTGTTTCTAATATAACGTCTACCCCTATTGATGTAAATGGTGTGGACAAAATTAGAAGCACTTCTCATCATAAAGCGGTATAATTTAACAGCACTGTAACTATAGTGGCCAAAATGACCGTACAGTTCAAGCCTCTTTAAAGCAGTTAAACATAAACTGAACAGTATAACCTTTATGAAGGTAGAATTCATTGCAGGACTGTTGCATTAGGCTGCATTTGTATTACCGAGTAAACTGGCAACACAGAATATATTCCCATGTTACAATAGCATGAAAAAGCACATGTATACACACGTACTAATGTAATCAATTCGAAATCAATGCACGCACGCACACCACTGTCAAGACACCCGACGATTAGAGAAGCACCTCCGTCCATCAAGCCCTCCATTTTTCTCCCACAGTTACTAGGAAACGGGAGCCGGTTGTTGAGTCTGTAGAGTCGCTGCGAGGGAGCAGGCCGACAGCGAGGGCTAACGTGATTATGAGAAGTGAGGCTCCGGGGTTAAAGGCTGTGTAAATGCTAGATCCGGCATACATTAAAAAGATCACCGGCATCACGACGCTGCCACCTGTTTTAGACTGAAGCTTCACTTAATGACGGTGAATTCACATCATCACATGCAGTCATTCTGTACGTTTTTCCCACCAGGAACACATCTCTGACGGTGTAGACTCGTGCTATCTTATCTTGTGCCCACGTCTGTAACCGCTCCACTTACTTACCTACGTTCACAACGCATTAACCTCATTGCACATGCATGTTGCAGCACCCAGCCGTACATCAAGCAGCTCATATGCCGGAGGTGTTTGGGGACAGCAATCTTGGCCTTTGTCTCTCTGTGGATGCACGCCAATGTGCATTGGCGTGTTTATTTGTATATTTGCCTGCCTTTATTTAGGTTTTGCGGAGGTAGTTCTTGTGCAAGATTTCCGTGGCCATTATTACTCCGTGCAGAGCGGCGGCTGCGGTAGTTTGGCTCCTTCAGCCGGCTCCTTTTTTGGTTTGGCAGATGTGTTTCTGCTTGGCTGGGAACTGTGGGATGGCTATTGGTCCAGTGCTGCAGCTTCCTCTCCTTCCCCTACCTCTTGGCACACCAGGATGCCAAAGGCCGTCACAGTGCAACATCCGCTCCACCTCCTAGATGGCATCGGGGGATGTTGCTCTGACCGCTGCAGAGCTGCAGGGAGACGCTCCAGGGTTTTGGCAGCAGGGGTCCCATCCAGCGCGGCCCACTCCCACCACGGCCATACAGATGCTCTGAAGATGGAGGAGCGTACACAGATGGGTCGCTGTCTGTCTCTCAGACCGAAATGGAGTATTTGTTCATTGAGTTGAATATTGCCAAGAATGCATGAGCAGATTATGGCACAACGGGGCCCCTGGACACGGACACGTCAAAGTGGTTGTGGTTGTTTTTATCAGCTGACTTCAGGCAGATAGCAATATTTGAGCATCTAAATCTGATAATATATCAATCAATATTAATTTTCCTTTCACAGCGCATAACATAAATACACACTTTTCTTTCAATTGCAACCTAGAAATGTAATGCGCTGGACATTTTACAGTTCACTCAACAACTTTGTTTGCTCGGATTCAAAACGTCTTTGGTATTTCTGTACTTCGGTTTCCATATTTACATAACTTCATAATATCGGCCTTGCTGATTCATCTGTTTGTGTCTCTTTTCGGTCGCTTTGCAGCTCTCTCTCTGACACTTTGCAGGCCTGCTCAGTAATCTATCCGTGCAGGGAAGTCATTTCTAAATGGAAACCGTGCCGGGTGTCAGAGATAAGTCAGTGTTTATAAAGAATATTGTATACGGTATTTATTATCCATTTATTCCCTAAATCACTCCCCCCGCCCCCGCCCATATCTGATGCCTCTTCAGGTTCTGCAGGCAGTGTCTCGGCATTCACCGACAACAAACAAAGCTTCAAATATTCATATCAACGTAGAATTATTAATGCATCTTGTGGTAGTTTGTATTTCACTGGTTTCATTAAGACGTGCTGTGGAAAATGCCAGAAAAAGCTTGCAGAAGCCACGGTGGACCCCTCCTTATTGCTTTGTGTCTTCCCCGGTGTTGTCTTTGAAATTAAACAACTGCTTACTTTGTTTCTCTCCCACCGTCTGCGTTCACGTGTCGAGTGCAACTCGAGAACAGCGAAACCGCATTTGGAGCGGAGAAAATCACCCGTGGATACGGTGTGAAGCGTTGCTCGGAGAAAAGATAATGATGTGTGTTCACATAAGTGTGTGTGTGTGTGTGTGTGTGTGTGTGTGTGTGTGTGTGTGTGTTTTTTTACACTGTGTACAATGAAACAACAATGATATTCTTCGGCTCACTTGCATCGCAGGTATTAGCACGCGAACGCGTCCTCTGTAGTCGTGCTTCAAAGTGAATGGAGCCCTCAGAGGACTTGAGATGTGACGCGGTGGATAAACGCTGACTCCACGCCGAGTCCGGCACAAATCGACAAATAGGTTTTAGCTCACTGCGTTAACATTGACCGGCCTGTTGTTTGTCGCCGCAGCTCTTGTTAGTAAAGTGTAAGCCTATACAGACGATCAATGTCAAGGACGGCGGTGAAATGCCGAGGACACAAAGTGCCTTTTTGTAGTTTTACCGATCTCCTCTGAGCACACGGAGAGACGGAGAGAAGCCATCTGAAGTTGATCCTCCCTGCATTAGTAGTCTGTTCTGGTTTGGTGTACAAGCACGTTAACCACGAACTGTTGTTGCGCCGCATGCAGATGTGCTTCTGCAGGAGCGAGGTCTCACCTGGTGTCGGCAAACAAAGAGCGTTAAATGTTTCTTTGTTGCTCTCCAGTGTGTTGCTGTCTGCACTCCTAAATGATAAGAGATCTGATGCTTTTCCCAGTATTCTATGAGAGTGAAGAGGATATATTTATCATGAGGGTTTGTTGGTTGGACAAAAAAAGCCGCCTGGAGCCTGATTTCCTGTGTGATCATTTAGTGCTTTTTCTTGCTATCCATTATTTTACATAGAATATCTTTGGATTTTGGACTGACGGTCGGACCAAGTAAGACATTTGATGATATTATCTTAGAATATTGTGATTGACCTTTTTCACTATCTTTGAGAAAGAAAATAATTGATTAATCAATAATAAAATTAATGATTAAGTTGCTGCTGCAGACGTCACTTTCAGCTCAAGGAAGTTGTAATCAAGATTTTTACAGTTTTCTAATGTTTAAAACAAAAATGATTAATCGAGGAAATAACTGACGGATAGTTTTAAAATCGTGAGATATAAATATTTTTTATGAATTATTCAGTCTCACAATTTCCCAGAGCCCATTGTGACGCCTTCAGACTCTTTTCTTCCAGCCAACTGCCCAAAACCAAAAATATTTGTAATCCATACCTATGTAAAATGGGGGAAAGCAGCGAATCTCCACATTGAATGAACTGTAACCAGTGATTCTTTGGCATTTTTGCTTTAAAAAATGTCCGATAAGATTAATTTTCTGCTGATTGAAAGACTAACTGTTTCAGCTGTAGCACACAGATACATCTACTATCCATAATTGTGCAGATTTTCATTTGAACATTTTTCTCGTGTATTTTTTTTTTTGTGCGAGTGTGTGGGTCGCCGCGTGTTCCCCTTCTTCTGCTGATAACGACAGCCGGCTGTGAATGATTCATAGCTGCATACTAATGAGACGCGCTGCAGATGTCTCGCAGAAGCCAAGCTGTGCCCTTTAGGTGTCACTCAGTCCTCGGGGATGTTGGTCACCTGCACGTCTCTCGCTCTCACGACTAACAGAAGCGTCGTGGAAAATGCCAAAGCGACGCGGCAACTTCTTTAATTCCCCATTTGTTCCGGACTTAATTTAACCTTTTCTAACTTTGTGTGCTGTTATGGTAATGTATGACACTTTGCACATCGCGGATGTGATTGAAAGCAATATGTGGACCAGATTAAAAGAGATTAATCATTTCTGCCGGCGCTCTTCGATAGATTAGTTGTTTGGGAAGAGAGTGCAACAAGATCTAACAGAAGAAGGTCACGGGCGGAAAGAACATCAGCGTTGTGCAGTGGAGGGAGGCTAGGGAGCTGTCTAATAACAATAGGGAGCAGCGCTGGCCTTCAAAAAGTGCCTCATCCCTCTCTTCCTCTCCTCGTCTCCTCCTTTGCTCTCTCCCTCCCTCCTTTTCTTGTTTCGTCTTCACGGTCGAACATACCTGATTCCGCCCGGGCATAGCATGAGTCGGTATCGATTTCTCCTCCCTCTGCTCTGTCGGTGGGTGTTTGGTGGAGGAGTTCAGGGACACGCAAGGCTTTGTTGTTGTGGCCTTTGTAACATTTTTTTCCACGTCCTCGCTCTGGTCCGGCACGTACACGCCATGTATATTAAAACAGTGCGACAATGTGTAAATTCTGCGGCGCGCTAATGGAGTTTAAAATGGCTGTTGTCGAAACAGTTACTTGAATTGAGATTCGAGCCGAGCGCACTTATAATGTGCATTTTATCGCCGTAAGCCGGGATAAGCGATCGGCACGTTCCCAGCGCTGCGAGATGGTGGAGTCTGTAGGGAGTAGTGGAGAGCAGCACATGGAGGCTCCGAGCTGATGATGTATAAAGAACTGTATGTCGTATCGGGAAATCAGTGAGGCAAAAGTGATGCTTTCTGTCACTCCGTGGTCAATACGTGTCAGCTTTTTGAGGCAGAAACTGATGGAAATATTGGTTGGTATTATATTGTTCTGGCCATTTATTAGTCTGTTGTCTCTAAGGCATCGTTTAGTAAAGTATTGTAGATATCCATCTTTTCTATTCTAGATAAAGCATATAAGGATTTTAAAGTCTGAGCAATTGTGTTCGCCTTTTTTCTCTGAGTTTTTTTACACTTTAATTTGATTATTCTGCAATGATTAGACAATAAATCGTCGAGTCAGTCAAAGAATATCATTTGTTGGTTCCACCGTCTCAAGTATGAGGTTTAAATGAAGCATCATCGGGTTTAAGACTTCAAAGCGGCCTATAAATTGTCCCTTTATGATCAGAATTATTAATCATGATAATATCATATCTGTGTTTATATCACCTGATAAGTAAAAACTGATTTCACAACAGAAAATATATATTTTTGAGGTAATGTACTCTCATCTAAAGTAGCGCCACCATGACATAGTTTCTCCACTAGACTAGAGGACACTAGTTTATTTATTTAATGTGAAATGTCGCACTTTTAATTACATATTATGTGTTCAGGTGAAAATATGAGTATCAGCAAAGATATAGCTTGTAACTGGGGTCTAAGAAATTGTGATTTGTGAATCTTAGAACTACATTTTAAAGACCGGGAGATTCAAACAATATGGAAAACAATCAATATTCTCGGCCCTAGAGGCAGTTGGTTTGATCTGCTGCTGGTTTCCAAGGTGACGTCTACTCTCTGCGCATACAGTTAACTTTGAGCTGTGCATGAATTAATATCTCACCCCGGTTCAAAGCCTGCAGACCACTTAAACGGGCGCTGCCGGCGCCAGCTTCTGTCGTAAATCAGCCGAAGAGCAACTGAGAGATGTTGGTCTGTGACTCCGCTGTGTCTCATTTCTGCATCGGGGGCGTATTACTGTCTCTGCGAGTTCAAGGGTCGGCTTTTATCCCCCGACTCGTCGCTCCCCCGTACGCTAACACAAATTCCCGGCTCTTGTGTGCCAAACCCTCCGCTTTGGCACGCCGCCTCCCCGGGTCTCGCTTTTGCACCTGGGCCTCGTTCACACCGCCACGTCTGGTTTTTCACTGTCATTATTGTGATCATCATATTACGCTTCCGTTTCTGACACATAATCACTTTAATTGGACTGGAGCTGAAAAGAATAGAGGCAATTTTGTGATGGATAGGATAGGAGAGGAGAGAGGCATTTTGTCTAATTGTGTTAAAAAATTCTCTGTTTCCTCTCAAATATGTGACTAGGTTTCGGGGTTATGTCTCTGTGTGTGTTTGCATATTATCTTTGGGATTAAGAGGATAACTGTCTGTCTTTCTGTAGATTTGACAGCAGTGTTTCGCTGGAGCCATTTTGTGCTTGTGTGGTACAACACCAGCAGAGCCGGGGATGTTTTGGCTACTCCACGTGCTCCTGGAAACCATTAGTCTCTACACACAGCTCCTGCCTCATGACAGTAATGCTGTAAAGGCGGCACGCCGGTCAATTCATTTCACTCGCGTCCGATTGATTTTAATCGCTGTCGCATCTTTGACAGATTTGAATTTGTTTGCCTTTCATCCCGGTTTGTTCTGACATTACGGCGACATCACTCTGCATTATCGATCTGCAGCCACGCTTATTATAGAGCAGACACTGGTGCGCTATTACTGTACGCGAGACTCTCATCCGTGTGGTTCTGCTGCAGATGACTAGAAGGATATATTTAAGTCGTCGCTCCTCAATATTTTTCTCTCTACTTGTCATTTTGTGTGTCGGAATATCTCTTGAGAACATCCAGAGATAGACGGCTTGCATCAAGCTGAGCAGAAACCAAGAAAGTGAGATTTAGCGTTGCTGAGAAAAGGCCACTTGCTACAGTTGTAACAATAACATGAAGTGGAATTAATTAATCTTCCAGATATATTTCTTTGGTGATTTGCGTGTCATCTGTGCCAAACACTGAACAGATCCCAGCGCCCTCCGCATTGATTTCAAACTCTACTTTTCTGGTGGCTTCTGCCCACAAAAGCTAAAGTGATTCTTGATTCCTCTTCGAATGTTTGCTCTCACCACAGAGAGAGGTGGATATAGATTTTCCTTTTACTGTCTGGGGGTTCTGGCTGTTTTCAGACAATATGTCTCATTCTCTTGGCGGTGTCGTCGGCCTTGTAGCCGTCGTCTGGTTCGTCCTGCTTTCTCTCAAAGGACTCGTCTTCTTCACATGAGCAGACGCTTTTTTCTGTCCGGCTCTCTGCACCAGTCCCCAGGCCTTCAGATTAGCAGATTAGAAGAGCGGCGACGAAAAACAGTGTGTGTTTGTGTATGTCGGTGTATGTGTGTGTGCATGCTTGACTGCGTGTTTGTGTAAATATGCGGACACCAATCCCATTGTCTCAGAAACCACCAGGTATAATGCAGCAGGTGTGTCTATATGTTGGATCTCATTGTGCGTCATTGCACATTACATCATCTCCTCATGATATGGCGTTCATATTTATGTGGTCTCCTGTGCACAAATGCTGTCTGCACGCTGCTGGAATATGAATCTGTGCAGGAAAGGGACTGTTAACCTCAGCATCCTTCTGATGTCGCACGCGCACCAACTGTGGACAATGGCGGTGCGCATCTTTGCGGGGCGGAGCGCCTCTGAGTGGAGCAATTCTGGTGGCACCTTGGGCCGCCAGCGCTGTCTCTGCAATCACGCTCCCATTGAGGGGCAGCCTTTCATCTCGGGCCTTTCACAGAAACCCTTTCAGACGGAGAAAGGGAAGGATGGAAAGAGGGAGATCAGGGGGGGGTGTTGCTGGGGAGGGGGAGTGCAGAGGAAAAGAGAAGGGAAGTGCTCCTGCGGCCCCGAGCGCCTCGCCTCCAATGCCGGCTGTGAATAAGCATGCCGGCTGATGAAGAGCGCGCAGATGTTGAGAGGATGTATAGTGGCGTGTGCCTGTGTGAGGAAGATCGGCTGTTAGTGGAGCGCTCCCATTGTGCGTGTTCACCGCGTCATCTGCTCCACTCGAAACTTCAGTGTGTCTTATGAACATAGTCACCGAGGCATGACGCTACCGTGGGAGAGCAGCGCTATCAGTACAGTAGAGTACAGTACGTTGCATCACTCACTTGGCTGCCAGAGGTTTGGCTGTGCTGAGCTGCTGAGCGGATGGACAGAGGGTGTTTGCTGGCAGTGCAGGGGGAGGGGATGTTTGGTGAGGACTACCAGGTGTTCCTACCTGATGGGCGGGCAGTCGGCCAGGTGTTGGTGCTGGGACACGGCGATCCAGCCGCGGGAGGTAAGCAGGGTGTCCATCCCACTTCAAATTCAACGTCAATCACTTCTTTTTTCATTTCTCAAACGCTCCCTTTCTAAATCTGTTACGCCGCTACAGAAACCTCGATCTGCCGCCAACGTTTGCTCAGCCTCCAGGTTTGAACTTTGGACCGCTTCCCCCGAAATGGAAATGTGTGGCGCTCTTGAAAACTAGGTGCTCTTCTTCTTTTCTTTTCTGTTTTGGGCCCAAAACTTTCATCTTTCTCTGTTTGCCGTCATCAGAGTTGTTAGTTTTTGCTTTGTGTAGCATTTATCTAAAACAAACAACTGGCAAGCTTTGTTGCTTCTCATAAATCACTTAGACCTACTTTGTCTGCCAAGTGGAGCCTGAGAGAACATTTCACACAGCAATGTGAAACAGTTTTGGGATTCTCTTTGCTCCTGTATTCATACCCCGCTCTGTCTTTGTCATTACTGTGTGTGTGTGTGTGTGTGTGTGTGTGTGTGTGTGTGTGTGTGTGTGTGTGTGTGTGTGTGTGTGTGTGTGTGTGTGTGTGTGTGTGTGTGTGTGTGTTAAATTGCTTTGGTCTTTCATGCTCTGGCAGCTTTCTGTGTGTGCCATGGAGCTCATTTGATGTCCACGAGGCTTTGGGTAAGGCTGGACGGAGGACAGGCTGTGGAAATCCAAGCTGTCATTGATCATCTGAGAAGGAATGGGAATGGGTACAACTTTCTGTTTTCCTCCTCTCCCTTTTTAAAGTCCTTGTCTGCCTCCCTCTCTATCACAGGCCAGGATTTCATATAGGCTAATTATCCGGCTTGATCCCATTCAAAAATGTTCAAAAGACTTCGGAGCGAGTCAGATATCTGGTGGAAAAGTGGGAATCGATTGTGAGGCGGCTAACTATTGTCTCTCCTCTCGTGGTAATAAACCCGGAAAGCCGTCGACGGAAAGCCGAACAAATGTCACTTCCTCTCTGCGTCCAGTCTCTTTTGGATCAGCAGCGGCGTCGATGCCACACTTTTCTTTTTCCAATACGATCATAATATAGATGTGAATTAAGCTCACCCACAGTGCATTCCCAGGGCGAACATCTGCTCGAGGTTTATCCACTATATTCTGCATACGCAGGGAAATGTGATGGTAATGACTTCCACCTCTGCGGCAAGACAATCAAATGCTGTTAATTAGTTCTGGCACTGTAGCACTCTCAATCAGGAGAAACTCTCTGCAGCTATCGGCTGGGATGGAGAAAGTCTCTCTCTGTGTGTGTGTGTGTGTGTGTGTGTGTGTGTGTGTGTGTGTGTGTGTGTGTGGCAATCCTGATGATTTTGTGAGATGGTGATAATGGTATTAATCATGGTTATCAGCTTGAAGATTTAAACAGCAAGAATTTTATCCTGCACTTTTTGTCAGTTTACCTCAACGACCTCCGATGATTTAAATGAAATGATGTATTAATGTCGCGGAGAAGGTTGGCGGGAGAGGATACACCTTGAGAGGGGGAACAAATCTCCTCACGTTAACCTGAGTAACCTGCCTGCCACTTAGATGACAGCACTTTGCATGGTGATTGAAACAAACTGGATTTCCATGACAAGGCGGCGTCGAGACGACGTCGGATGTCTCCACCTGCCTGGATTCCCTTTTCAAAAAAAGATTTTGAAAGGAATTAGGCAACAAATGCCTCGACTCCCTGTCAGTCATCTTCTGCGTGACAGGCTGAGAAATGTCCCTTTGTTGGAGGAAAACAAAGCGAAGCAGGGCAGAGCTAAATGAATGAGGGATATTTTCCGGTGCGTGCCAGCAGAGAGAGAGAGAAAGAGAGAGAGAGAGAGAGAGAGAGAGAGAGAGAGAGAGAGATATTGGGAGACAGTGGGAGGGGCGGCAGGAGTGTGCATGATTGAGATAAGCGACAGATAGATGGAGAGCCATGCAGAAGTCCTCTCCCACACACTGGGATCCCAGAGAGACCTCCCACAGAAACGGTGAAGCACACTGCA
Source organism: Taurulus bubalis (assembly GCF_910589615.1). Taxonomy (NCBI): domain Eukaryota; kingdom Metazoa; phylum Chordata; class Actinopteri; order Perciformes; family Cottidae; genus Taurulus; species Taurulus bubalis. Next base: position 19,173,633 of record NC_136605.1, read on the forward strand.
GTCGCACCGTCACGCAAGGACGTGTGAAGGACAGAGCGAGAGAGAGAGGGGGAGGGAGGGAGAGAGAGACGGGGGGAGAGTACCTCTGTGGCGGAGAGCATTTCACACCGAGAGAGAGACAGACAGACCCCTTTTTCCTGCATTGAATCATCGCGCTGTCGCTCTTGTTCTCCATCTTAAAATCTCATTATTGTTCAGTTTAAAGGACAAATTGAAAAGTAATACCATCCTCTTTTCTTTTACTTAAAGAAGTGAACAAAAGCACTTTACACCAGCCGCCTACTGTACATAGTGACTGGTACCCCGGTTGGTAAAGGCTCATGAATGCAATTTAGTATGCCGCACCACAAGGGATGGATAAAGCAATTAAAACTAGGAACATGATATGAATATTATGTAACACGAAACCCCTTCCCCTGCCTTGGAAACAGGTTGAATCTTTCACCGATTTGGGACCTTTCATCCAGACGGAGAGCCTTCAGTTCTCTGTCTCTGTGATGTTTAGATCTGCCTGAGATCAGGGGATTTGATAATCATAGATTTGAGCCGAAATCTCCCAATAATTGCCGTCCTACATGATTCATCTCTGCAGCTGTATTTTTGTAACCTGTGTGCGTTTTGTCCATCGTCCTCTTCACCATGACCAACGTGATAATCCCTCTTAATTGGTCCGTGTGGATGCTGAATCAGGGTCACTGCTCACACAACCCGGCCTCTTTCTTCCCGCTTTTTTTAGTCTGCAGGGGACGGCGAGGTCAGCCGGTCAATCCGTCGCTCGGGCCGACTTTTGGTCCAAGTTGGAATATCTCGCGACAAGCATCTGACGTACTGCCAGGAAAATGTTGGTGCAGACATTCGTTGTCCCCACAGGACAAATTCCAATGGCTGTGTTCAGCCAGCTGTTAACATCCAGAGCCAAATCACATGTCGCTTCTTAGTTAGATGTCGGGTCCAGAATGCAGCATCGATCCAAACTGTTTTTATTATTATTTTTGCCCACTTGGCAGACGTTAGTCTTGTTTTGTTTCTCTCGAGTCTTTTTCCGTGTCCCATCCGTGCCTCCACCCATCCTCCCTCTCGCCTCCCATAGTAACCGTATCTATGCAGCAAGGTGTAGGCAGGGCCACACGGGAGTCTCTCTGATTGGCACAGAGGTTGGCACTTTTTGATCCAGGACTGCGGCCTACAGAGTTCAGTGGTTTCTCGCCTGGCACACACACCAGTAAGCCAGTTAACTACGTCTCAGTGGCCTTTGTTCCGCGGAGCCGGCCATGAATAAGTCAGCACCCTACCGTGGGTTACCGGCTTAATGAGCTGGTTGCCGCTGTTTTTTTGCATCGCACTTCAGTCTTTTTCCCCTGCAGGTAGCGTCCATGCCGAAGACACGCCGGCTAGACCGTGCCCTTGGCTTTCGCTCCCACTCGCTGCGCCTCGTCTGGGAGGCGAGCTGTCATGATTGTGGAGGATGGGGCCCATGGGTGAAGGGGCTGAGATATCCCCATCACCAGCGCTCACCGTCCTCCTCCTCACCCAGTGAATCTGGGTCAGAGCTCGCGTGACGGACAGCCTGCCATTATCACCACTCGGACACAAAAAAAAGGGAAAAGGAGAGTGCTGGAAGGGGGAGGGGGGGGGGGAGAGAAGGGAAGAGTGCTTCTCCCTCTAGCAGGAGGACAGGATTGGACGTTCCTCCCATGGGTGTCTCGTCCGTCCTCCCTGCGACACATTCACACTCACGCATCCCTGAAAGTAGACGTGCACACGCATAATAAGATCACAGCACTGAGCCAGGAGAGCCAGCAAAGGGTTGTCTTTTCCTTCGCGTTGGACTTTTGGAACCGGGTCTTCTCGGTGTTTAGTGAGTGCAGGCTCTCATTTGTCTCCTTCACACTTTAACAGCCTTGACTTGTAGTCCTTCTGTGGTTCACTACAGGGGCTGTCATCATCGTGATGTCGAGATGACAAGGGCACACGCCCCCACTCTATTTCTAGACTGTCGACCCGTGACAGCGGTCGACAGTCAGACCTATCCTCGCCTCCCTGTTTCCCTCAATTCTCTCCCTCACCGTTCACATCTTCATCCTTTTTTTGGAATTCCTCAAATCTGTCGCTTTCCCATTTACAAATCTTCCTTTTGATTCCGTCTCCGTCTCTTTTCAACAGCGCTAAGTGTCTCGCTCGCTACACCCCCCGCTTCTCTTTCCCTCGCTCGCTCGTTATTAACACCCAGCACACTCTGCATGCTCCCTAATTTCCTCTGCCAGTGACACTGATGTGCAGTCGGGTAGAAGAGACAAACAAAGCAAATGTCAAGCCTTTTCTTGTGACCTGAAGAATCGGGAGATGATTAAACCCGCTTCGGTGTTCCAGGTGAAAACACACAGATGTTGTGCACTTCCATATTCCTGAGGATGCCCTAATCACATGCATGAATCTCTTAGGTGTCAGCTCCATGGCAATAACTCATCTGCACCAACCGGGGGATCAGATCTCCTGTTTGCTGAAACCTGATCGGCTTGTTTACCTGTCTGAAGTGAGTACCAGGGTCCCGTGGAGACCAATGGGCTTTATGGAGACAGATGAGGAATCTTGGCACCAGAGAGGAGGATTAACCAGGATAGATGGCAGCATTTGATTGGAGTCCATTAGGTGTGACTCACTGAGGGTCTAGATGGCCAAAGGACGATGAACCTTGACAGCTGCTGGAGATTTTCTCAAGTTAGTTTCATGACAGCAGAAAGGAAACCTCCTCTGCTTTTGTAGGGATTCAGTGAGAGTCTCTGTGCTCTCATTGTCCGCTTGAAACAGACAACACATGCTAGAATCCGCTCTAACAGCGGACTCATGTCGAGGCACACATGTTTTCAAACTGAATGAATGAATCGTCTGTATTGTTTCAGGTTGGATCCGTAACGTGGGATTCATTTGGCGAGTCAAACACAATTTATATGGCACCTCTCTTAAACTGCAGAGGTTCACTATGGGCGGTTTAGGCTTAAGGCAAATGATTAGCTCTATTCCAGGGCTAGGTTGACGCTGAAAGCAGGGTTTTTAGGTAAAGGCTGTGAGTTTCTCTTGGATCTGTGAGGCTTAAAGTAATAAATCCACCCATCTCCCTCGATAGAGGCCAGGATTACTTGTTCTGTACCCACCTGTTAACGGGGGGACTTTGCGTTGCTGTTTAGGAATAACAGGATGAGAGGCTTCAGTTGTGTATCTGTCCACTTTCATGACATTTACAGATGTAATGTCTTATTTGTAGCTGAGAGCCCAAAGAAGGTTTATTAAGCAAAACAGTGCATGAGATCTTCTTAAAAAGGGTTTCTTGACATTTTGCTCTCACTTGTTGATCACTGGAATGGAGGGAAATCCATCGTCTGAAATGTGCTTGTGTGCACGAGAGAAAGCAACAAGGACCCACACATAAAACGCATTGCTCCACGGGGAACCTTTAATTATGAATCAATTCCCAGCCGTCCTTTATGGCGGGGCAGCTGGAAAACGTAAGCAACTTGACGGCAGTAGTAATCATAGTATTTGGCATTTAATCCGGCCAATCCCATTGGCCAACCGGATCCCTGGCAGAGCAGCTGGTTGAACCCCTTAGGTCTCCATGAGGACCTTTCTCTGGCTCTGTGAAGCCGTCAGAGGGCGCCGTAACGGCTGCAGTGACAAAAGCAACTTGTCTTTTTGTTCAGTGGGAGATCGTCGTGTTTTTAATTTAGCTCATTTTGTTCACAGACAAAAACCGCAGCGTTTGAAATCTGAAAAACTTTTCTTTTGTCTGTTCTTAATTGCAAGCTGCACTCTGCGGCAGTGAGGCGATCCAGATTTATCTCCCAGATGGCCGTACTTGCAGCTCGCCATCGGCTCCACAGACAGACTCCGCCCACACTCATGGCTTTCTGCGGCATTAGACCTGACCTGCGAGTCCACACACATACACACACATACACACACATACACATACACACACACACACACACACACACACACACACACACACACACACACACACACACACACACACACACAGACACACACACACACACACATACACTCCAGATACTGGTCAGAGTTGCTGTTTTTTAGCCTGTGGCTGCGTCTTGTGTAGCTGAATCTAAATGATCACTCCCTGAATAATCCCTAGTAATACGTTTTTATCCTCAGTCTTTTTCTGATTATTTGAAGGATATAAACTTGACAACAAGTCCTCCAAATGACATAACATAGTAAGTAGTTTGTCCTTGACTGAAAGAAGGCATAACAATTACGTAGGGTTGTGGTTAAAAAGACTTCATCGTCATGGCTGAATGCAAACTTACTGAAACTGAAAAGAAGGACAACCTCCTGCCTACATGTGTATGATGAAAATATGCAAAATACAAAGAACGATGACATGGATGAAGCTTGTGGTCCTTTTGTGATTGAGTGTTTCTGCACTAGCTTTAGTTTTCTGATTTGAGGTATTTCCCTGCAGAGCTAAATGTTGTTTTGAGCTGCTTACAGCGCCCAAATCACACATAATTGAACAATAACTACCTTGTTGTTCAAGCTTGTTTTGTCTTAATAGCCAACACTTCTTTTGTGGGGCTCACTCATATTTAGCAGGTGCACTGTTGTGGGTGTTTTGACGGTTGACACGGAGCCATGAATGAAATTAAATTCCATCAAGGGTCCCCAGTAGACCTGCCGCTGCCTTGTTGAGCACAGAGAGCAGAACATAAACCCTCCATAAAACACACATTTCCGGCCTCAGAGGATGAGAAAAGTTTATGTATCGAGTACACAAGTTGTGGTTCAGTTTTACGCTCCTCCGTTTCACCACCTCAGTGTTATCTCGTCCGCTCCCTCTACTTGCCCCCCTGTGATAACCTCGATCCCATCTCGTACGGCATTCTACATTTTTACCGATACGACAGCTCATTACTGCTGATATTTCAACTTGCTGTTTGATACAGAAATCTCTAACTGCAGCCAATTAAATAGCCAATTAGTGGCTTCATCAGTGATCCATGCTCTTTCTCTGCACACTGTATATCCAAGTCAACATCTGCACGGACAAAGACTGAAAAGGATACGGTACTTTTACAGTGTGTAAAAAAACGGCGCCTTATTGTCAGCCGAACCGTGCTTCCTTTCTGACAAGGACATCTGGATTTACACTGATAAGGTTGAGGAGAACATTTAAATAGCTGCTTGCTGGAGCCGCAAAGCCTCTTAAATAGGAGGCACTCTGGAAATATTAATACAATAATGCAGCACATTAATATCCGGGTGTAGGCTGAAGCAATGATGAATGTGTTTAAGAATTATATCAGAGCAGGAGAGGAGCATTGAGGTTAACGCAGAAGGACAGATTTCAAAGTGAAAGCACACACACATTCACGCTCAAAATCCTTAGTGTGGATTTGAGCTGCGCTATATCCTCATCCCCCCACCCCCTAAAAAAGTAGTTAAAATTCCTGTCGTCATAGCAGCAGTTTGATGTAGTGGTCCTCTCCCGAATGTGATGGCTGCCAGAGTGCAGGCCAGAATGTTAAGATCCAGACAACCACAAATTAACAGCTGAAAAGTGGGAGTGACAGAGTGTAGCCGCGACCGTGATGGAGCCCACAGTGCAGTGCCGCGTAGCCAATAGCCGATCGATATGTCACACAGTCCTGTCCGGCTTCCCGATGAAAGAGCCGGCCTACTCCCTTTGGATCTCCTTCAGACCTCACTGAGTCTTTGTTATCCAGTGCTGAATACTAATTCATCCGCTGTGCCAGGGGCCCGTGTGCGCGCCATCCAACAGTCTTTAAACAGCTGCTTAGGACGTCGCAGAACACTGCGCTCCTTTTGTTTTCTGCCTCTCTTTCTCTCTCTCTCTGCAAACCTCCTTGATGCTAATTTGGATGTGATTTTTTTTTTTTTTTTTTATCCTTTTATGCAACAAAATCTACATAATTAATATCTGAATGCATATTTGTGGTTTTGTGCAGGATTTGTGACAAATACGAGTAATTCAACTCTCTCAGTAAACGGTGAAGAAAAGCTCTCTCTCATCCACGCTGTGAGAATTGTAGAAAACACAATGCCGGCTCGATCTGGGCGACATATTCGAGCATTTAGTGTTTCTTTTTTGGAGAAGGAAGACTGGCTTCCTCCTCGTCATAGAACCGGGCGGACATCAGGGACGAAGGATTGATGGATAGACCTTGAGAGGGCAGCTTCACAGAACTGCTGACGTAGCACAGCAACATGATTAATGTAAAGCCCTGTCTATATTTGGAAGTCTATGTAACAATAGTGGGCTTTTGTATGGGTGTGTACAGGGTTACTTTTCTATATACAGCATAGTAATTGCTCATTAAGATTCAAAGAGTAACACCAAGCAATTTATTAGTGTTTATTATGGAGTTTAAAAAGGCTGTCTATAGAAATCATACAGAGCCTTGTGAACATTGTATTTTAAAAATACCATTTGCAGTGCAAACACTCTTTCATTTAACAGTTTGTTTTTCACTTACTTAGAGGAGACTCTGGTGCATAATCAGCAGCTCATTTGTATCCCCCCACACCCCCCTTTTCATTCTCTATTAGTGGAATATTTTCTGAATATTCAATGCTACAAAAGGACCTGCTGTATTGTAAACTGCTGGTGGTTGGGAGGCCTCTTGCTGTAGGAAACTTTGAATAAATGTTGGTTGTGTGGAGACATAAAAAGGAAGTAAAAATAGTGTTTATCTGAAAAGGTCTTGGTGGGTTTGGGTGAATGTTGGATACAGATTTAGTTGTGTGTGTTGGTGCAGGATTAGTCTCTCTGCTGCAGAACATCATGACAAGTCTTTAGAGTTTTCCTTGAAGACTCGCTCAGACACACAGCTTCTTTTACGAAACCATAAACTGAAGCAAACGGGGGAATCTGAGGCTGCCGTCCTTCCACGTCCAAATCGATTCTCTCAACGATGCAACCAGGATCAAATAATATGCTTGGGTTGTTCGCACGCTGCGTTGTATCCAAATCCTCTAACAGCTGCTGTTTGTCTGCCTCTCGGAGAGTGGTACACGAGGAAGTGCTAATAAACAAAAACCTTATTACTCTTGGCTCAGTACTAGAGGGAGCAATGGCAAGCGGCGTTTCGAATGTCTTCCCTCGTTTGCTTTGGTTCGTGCTGCTGCAGAAGCCCTTAGTTAAGTGAGAGGAAAAGCTGTCAGGAATTTCCCACAGTGAGAGCAGAATAAACAGACAGCGCTGTGATGCAGTCGCGTTCCTACATTGTTCCATTTTAAAAGGCCAACATCCCAACATGGCTCTGCTGTCTGTTTTGGATTCCTGGCGGACTGATCACATTTAATGTTAATGCTGCTCTGCAGCGCCAACTCGTCGCTGATGGAAAAACTCACCCACACGGCGTCAAACACTGACTGACGCACATTCAACACCAAGCCTGGAGAAAAGAAAGAAAAAAAACAGAAATACAAAGCGTTTATGAAGCTGGTCTCATCTCAGTCTCTCAGCGCGGCTGACTCATTGACGCCCGGGTTGACTTGGGTCGTTTGTCACAAGGTGCAGCGGCTGCTGATCACATAATACTGAGTTATAGCACCCACTAATAACGTTGGATTACTGCAGTGTGGGCCACAGTACCGTCAACAACACCTCCGAGAGGTACTGAGGGAAGGGAGGGCGGATTCAAAACCTAGATGCTGTCAGGAGTGAGGAGGGATAAAAACAGATTAATGTAAAATATAGAAGAGGGACAAAGTCATTGAGGGGACGGGGAACAAGTGAGTGCGAGCCCCAGGCTCGTAGTGTGTAAAAGGGCCGTACCTAAGGCAACGATAATGGTGTGTGGATAGTCGGGTGTGTGTTTGGAAAATCCCAGCGAAGGTTGTTCAGGGTCGCTGGTGTTCATTCTCGCGGTCCGCCTCCAGCTGAGGATCAAAGGAGGGCGAAACTCGGGAAACACATTTTGAATTTCTCCTGATTTCGTGCCGCCTCGACTTTCTCCAGCGCTCACATCGGCAGCTACCCGGGTGCAGACCTCAGGTCAAGCCTTTCGACAACACAAAGGTGGAGTTTTTTTGGGATGTTTTTTGATGTTTTGTGACTTCTTACATGGTAGAAGAAAGTCAGAAAAAAGGCCTTTTGTCTTCTGTACGCACCGCTATGTCTCCTCGACTCGCATCCTTTGTGAGCGCGTCGGAGAGATTACCTAAACGATACTCAAGTGTCCTTAAATGAGGCAATCTGGACCTCCCTGGCTATCCATTACTGTTAGCGTCATGATTAGCTCGCAGCCATTTACTCAGCAAATCCGTCCATCCTCTCTCTTGACATCTCCCCCTTTGCACTTCTGTCCAGGCGTTCCTCCATTTTGTCAGCGACTGCGCGGTCAAAGACCCGGTTCTTATCGGCTCAACGTAGCTCGGCACGGCGGGAGAGAGATGTCCCGTGTGGTCAAGCCGGGGGTATAATGAGACAGGCGCTTCTTCCTCAGCCAACTTCTAACACGGAGATACTGGCTTTATCTCTCTTGCACCAACTCTCACCGACTGTTTACGTGAAGTGTCAAAATAAGATCTGGCCCAAAAGATCACAGAGATGGACATTACATTATCTCTCTCTCTCTCTCTCTCCCTCATCTCAGGATGGCCCAGTTGAAGTCAGTAGCACCGAGGTTGCTGAAGCAGAATGAGGCAGCGCTAATTGGCTGCAGTGTGGGATGTAGCAGGCTGATGTACTCCTACTTAGCCCATAGCCAGACACCAGTCACCCTCACCCGCATTTCAGCTCCTCTTTACCGCCTTTAACCAGCTCACCTCATTTCGCCCCCGATATCTGGATTTCAGGCCCTGTAGTTTGCTCTGAATCTGGGGGTGGTTTTGTCTTTAAATTGGGCATTCGAACAAACTGTAGAACAAACCAGCAAACTGTACCCGAGTCTACTGGAACTTGACAAGTTGTATAACAAAAGGGAGAAAATAATGTGCACATTCATGTGGGATTCTTGTACTTGGGTTTGTTTAATATCACAATATATAGCATGAAACAATATAAACTTGTCGACAGTAGATTTCCCCCAGTGTTCATGCCTGGGTGGCTTTCCGCTAATTGTCCCTTAGATCATTGTTGAATGTTGCATGAATCAGCTTTATGGCAATATTGGACTTTTTTGGATGTTGCATTAATGATGAAGCACTCTTATTTTTCACTGGATAGTATATACCATAAATCCTTATCTGAATCAACAACAACAATTTCAGTTATAAACAACAACCATGATGGAGGTTTGTATTCACTTGGCCTCCTCCTACTTACAAGACAAGAGAGAGAGAGAGAGTAATATCTGTTGTGAAAGCAGATAACAATAAGCAAACCCTTTGAAGGTAGTCAAAGGTGGGCGCTTGTTTTTGACAGTAATGCTCACTGGTTCATGGACCTGCGACCTGCCCTGGACCTGTGTACATCAAAAAACATTGTTTTCTGTTAAAGTATGTGATGGGGAAAGTAATGGAAAACATGTTATTGATCGAATCCACAGTAAACAAGCGCAAACGAGCGCAAAGCAGACCGGTGGGATTAGGAGGACGGATGACATTTGAACTCGGACTTAATTAAACTCCTCGTAATAGTCACCTACAATCCTGCAGAAACGGGTGCACATGCTGTCAACACCCTCCAGCTTTCCTCCACCATGTACTGTATGATGGAGGTTCCGTGTAGCGTGAGAGGGGCTCGTCTCTGCATCCTCCATCCTCTGACAATACAAATGGGACAGCGTCTTCCAGGACAAAAACACTCTGAGGCAGAGAGGAAATGTAAGAGGAAAAGAGGAGGCAAGATGGTGGGGAAGAAAAACAATTGGAGAGAGATAGATAGGAATGGAAAGATAATCGATGCCGAGACGTGGCGGGCATGGAGGGAAGGCAGGTGGGACAGGAGGAGGGAGAAAGGGAGGTGGAGGGACGTCGGAAAGGGGCGGAGAGCTGAATAAACATCGGGATGATTGAATGTGATTGAGAGAGGCGGAGACAGAGCCTGTTTTCCAGATGCCTCGCTCTGAAGATAAAGGGGAAGAAGGAGGCATCGGCCCTCTCCAGGGAAATGCTCAGAGGAAGCAGAGGAGGAAGTGGGGAATAGGAAGAGGGGGCAAACAGGGGGCAAGTAGAGTTATCCGGTAATACAAGCAGCAAGAAGCAGGACAGGGTGTTTAACAGCTGCAAGGAGACGGACAATATATTGTACCCTTTGTTCCATACCAATTATGGCCTGTAATGGCCAAATCATTTATTTGCTGATGGAGCATAATTGCACGTCAGAGAGTTTGACTAGTGGTTACTGAGCTAATAAATCTCACATGATTTAATGCAACACACACAAACAGCCACACGCACTCACGGTGGAATCATTCGGTGCACACACAAAAAGACGCGAGTGTTCTCCTATCTGCTCACTGAATCGCAATTCCCCCTCCTGGAACATTAAGTAAACCTGCAGAGATGCTAATGCAATTAGCACACGCTTGCTCTGTACACAAATCAGAATAATTAAAAGGTCAAAGAGGACGTAGTAAGCCATTAATATCTCATCTGTATGTATTTGTCGATGCTAAATTGCTTGGTGGGTAGAGGGTTGTTTTTCAAAGGTGGAGGATACGCTGTTTTGTTTGCTCATTGTTTACTTGTCCTTGCGAGGCATTAGCTCTCTGCGTTAGCTTAACAACATGCTCTCTGTGTGTCACTTATGCGCACAGGCACACACATAGCGTGTGTGCCCACCAACACACATACATGGGCATAATAGTTAAAAGGTGTGTGTGTGTGTGTGTGTGTGTGTGTGTGTGTGTGTGTGTGTGTGTGTGTACACTCTGTGGGGAGTAAATCTGCATGTTCAGCAGTTGTCGAGCCCTATGTGGCCATTGTTAGCCTTGCACCGCTCAGCAGGTGCAGCTCTGCATCGGGTGAGATGTCTGCGGGTGACATCCTCTGCTCTTCAGGCGGCTGTACAGTGACAGCGGTGGCTGGTGGGCCTTTGTCTCACACGCACACCCACTCAGCTAATGATAGATCTTGTTTTTGACGACGGTGTAAAAAAAAAAGAAGCATTGTTCAGAGGAGTCACGGTGAGTTCCTAGAAGTTGGGAGTGATCCTCTTTGTATCCACATTGAAGACATTTTGATCGACACTAGTGGCTCCATGAAGTAATGAGGAGGTTCCAGATAACCACAGACTGTAGACGAGAAGTGGACGTACCCTGTTGGTCTGTAGACTGACGTTTTGAAGCCTTTAGCTTGGCGTTTTGGCTGTCGCCATCTTGGATTTTTGCAACGTGTGAATGTTGTGAAAGTGACCATATTTGGACTGAGGAGGAGAGACGTAGAGACGTCTAGGGCTCTGGGAGTAGTGGCAACCTGTCAATCACAAGGTAGCGTAGTTTACTTTATGGTTTATTTGACTCTAAGTGGAGCATAATTTACTAAATGAACATCATGCTGTATTGAAACTAGAGATTGAGACCATGAACTCATGTTTACAATGTTTACTGAGGTAGTAAACCAGGTCAGAATTAGAGTGATTTTCTCATAGACTTCTATACAATCAGACTTCTATTCAACCAGAGGAGTCGTCCCCTGATGGCCAGTAGTAAGAAGGCAAGTTTAGGACACTTCTGCATTGGCTTCATTTTACATAACCGGAGGTTGCCGCCTGGTGAACATGTAAAATAATGCGCCAACATAGTTCATTAAGAGGACTGCAAGCTACTAAAAATAATGTTGACCGATGTATGACCAAGAAAATGCATCCAACTTGTTTATCAGGCCTCAAGGATTTTCTCCGTAATGTTGCAATGGAATCCTTTCATTCGATTGCTTCTTTGATCGTTGTTTTTTGTGTTTTTCTTTAATAAAAACCAGCTAATTAGTTAAATTACATATATTACAGATGTGATTAGTTTTGTCTCAGTAGTTTGTTTATTGCACTGAACATCAATATTAATATTTGATGAGATGTTGCATACATATGCCATATTCAAATATTTATAATATGAAAAACACAGTAAGATTCCTTGTATATTTTCACATACTTAAACCATGTATGCTTCTCATAACCTTCAAATATTGATGACTTGCGCCCCGACTGAGCATCTAAACTCAAAGCAGATTCCCTCATTCGTTCCTCGCGAAGCTTTCTGGAGTGTCTTCCCCTGGAGGGGCTGCCTTGACCCCGCGTGTTATGAAGGCCTCTCAGGTGCAGCTGCGGACTGACTCTAACACGTGCTAATTAAACCTCATCGATAACTCAGAAGAGCAGAAAGCGAAGCCCTCGCCTTCCCACACCTCCGATTTTCGCCGAGGTTGTTGCTCAGTGTTTCTTTTTCTTTTTAATTTGCTGAGTGTTGATGTGGACCTGAGCCCGGGCCCACTGGTGTTAATTACCAGCACCACTCCTCTCGCCTCCCCAGCCCCTGATTGGCTATCTTCATCTGAGCGGAGAAGCACCCCGAGGGAAGTGTGTGTGTGTATATATATATATACACCACTTGATGGGCTCTTTTTATTTGAGCGGCTCGAGATGCAGAGATTGACGATCTTTACTATTCCTGTGGGCTCCATGGAGCTCTTCCTGTATAGATTTCAGAGCTGGATGAAATTAAATTTAAAGACTCTTTCTCAGGTCATGTTGAGAAAAGGAAAGAGGAGGAAGGGAGGATGATGAGCTGAGGGCGGGAGAGGAGGAGGGTGGGACGTGCCAGTGGAGCGGCAGTAACCTGCGGCTCCGGCCGGCCGACAGGAGAGTCGCACACATACACACTCCTGCTCGACCCGCGGCCTCCAGCAAGCAACCAGCGCACACGGGTCAGCAGTCAGGGCCCGGCAGAAGGCATGCCAGTCCTCAAGGTGTTCGAAAGGCCGCAGCGAGCCGCGTCTCCTCCCCGCTAGCTTGGCGCGACCGCTCGGTCGGACATAATGAGGGGAACGGACAGAGAGGCGAGCGAGACAGACAGCCAGGGACACGCAATCAGAACGAGAGGAAAGAGACGAGGTTCAGAACTGGCAGGCTTACTTCGCTCTCTCGCTCACGCTTTTCTCTAGCTCGCTCGCTCGCTCGCTGCGTGCCTTCCCATACTCCTCCTCTCTCCCGCCTCGTTCACAATCCTTTTGTCCCTCCCTGCCTTCCCTCTCTTTGATTTGCACACAATATACCGGCCCAGCCAGTGTCCCAGTGAGTTGGCGACGACCGGGCATTGAATGAGGAGATGGGTGGAGGGATGGAGTGACCTAGACGATAAAAGAGAGTGAGGAGCGCGGATGGAGGATGCTGGGAAACCCTCAGGTGGGCGCTTGGAGTGGTCCCCTCCTCCCTTGGTCCTTTCCATTTTTGTCTTGTTTTATTACTGCATTTTTTAAATCTCTCCCCCCTCTCACATTGTTTTAAAATGCATCCTTTTAGTTGGTGCATTTTGGACGTTTGTATTTAATCTTGATAATGTGCAGCATTCTGGGACTCTCTGGCTGTGTGTGTGTGTGTGTGTGTGTGTGTGTGTGTGTGTGTGTGTGTGTGTGTGTGGTGTGTTGTCATTAGAGTCACGTAGCGCTGCTGTCTGCTTCTGCTGCCTCCTGTATGTTCAAAGGCTGTGGTGCTCCTGGCTCCTCCAGGACTCAAGCTGCTGCTGCTGCCACCGCCGCCATCGCCTCATTCGTGACAAGTTTCTTCACAAACTCTGTCATGGCTTCCCGGGCGCCCTTCGGGACTTTTTAAGCCATTTGTAGCCAGTCACTTTTAGTTCACTTGATTTCTATTGTTGCCTCTCCTGCTGCCACGCCGATTCATATTTGCACGTTTGCGAGCGAGAAAATACTTTTGATGCTTTCGACGCTTATTTGGATCCACTGTTGAGCTTCTCCTGCCGCACGTCGTATACCGAACACGTCTGTTTCCAAGGAGATGCCAACATGTCAAAAAATAGAATTTTTTTTTTTTCTTCCCTCAGCCAGTGTTGCTGCCCCTGTTTCCAACTATGCTTCATTTTCATTTCCCCGGCCCTCTGCTGTCGGCTCATATTTAGTGACAGGGATCTGAGGGAACTAGTTGGATGATGTAAGCAGCACAGCTGGGCCAGCGAGACTGGTTATTCCTCATAATTATACCACTCCAATTACCTCGGTGACAGTGCGGGTGCGTGTGTGTGTGTGTGTGTGTGTGTGTGTGTGTGTGTGTGTTGTCTGGGTGACCACGATGCTTCACAGAGCGACAAGGACACTGACAAGCGCCCGGGATTTCTTTCGCTAGATATTCCTGCATGAGAACCTCGGACGAGGAGCACTGTGGTGAGATGCGAACACGCCCGCCTTCACACTCCGACACATCGATATGACAGTAATGGGTGTGTGTGTGTATGGGTGCTTGTGTGTTTGAGGTCTCATTAGCCCACAGGGTTTGAGTCAATAGAGGCCAACACCTCTCCTCCCCTCTTTTGTCTCTCCCTTCACAGCACTGAATCGTAAATTAGGATGTGTGTATGTGTGTGTGTATATTTCCAGTGTGCATGTATGAAGTCGGTCCAGTGATCCTTGAATTACTGCTCGGCCTTCTCTTGCTCTCTTGTATTGTTTCTTCCCAGGAAGAATCTTTCCCCCCCACGTTAATTAGTCAAGGGAACCTCCAGAGCTTAAACCCTTATTTATTCATCACGCCCTCCGTTCGATCACAGCACTGAATAGGGAGTTAATGTGTGTTTGTGCGCGTGCTCGTGTGTGTGTGTGCGCGTGTGCATTTAGAATCAATGCCTGGGGGATGCAGGGTTCACACACACACACACACACACACACACACACACACACACACACACACACACACACAAGCTCAAGAGGTGCACAAGCACATAGCAAAGCAGCATCTGCAGAGATTAAAACAAGGCAAACTCTCCCCGCGTAAACGACTCTCTTCATCCACTTCCTCTTAACCCGCCTCCACTTTGTTGTCTTCCCCAAATGAGTTTAAAGGATTTATGGCAGCCGGAGAATAAGCGGTGGGAGATCAAAAGTGAGCAGCCGACACTTGTCTTTGTGCTGCGATTTGTTTTGGAGGAGATGCTCGTATGCTTTGTATGCATAGATGATCTGTGTGTGTGTGTGTGTGTGTGTGTGTGTGTGTGTGTGTGTGTGTGTGTGTGTGTGTGGCAGACGGAGGAAGCTTTCTTTCTTTACAACATCCTCCTTACCTACTTTCATCCAACAGTAAACATTGAGCACAGTAGTTTACAATCTTTTAATTGTTGGTTAATTTGATGGCTTCCATCCGACCAACACTTGAATGATGTTCAGTCTGCAATCACGTAAAACAAAGAAAACCACCATTATCTGATTGAATAAGCAGGATTTTTCCTTATGATAATGAGATGAATTAATAAGATAATTATCCCAGATAATTACCTTTTAGATAACTTCTCAACACATGCCTTCAAGACGATTGTCCACTAAACCGAAGTGTACGTTGTCATTTGTGTTGGTAACGAGTACGGATTCACATTAAGAGACTTCGCATCTTCGCTCGGCCTCGTTTTTCTCCACGGTCGAACTCGAATCTCCGGATATTCGCTGTCTGTCACTTCCATGGAGGAAGAGAAGCGAGACGCGAGGGTGAAATTGGTCGTGAAGCGAAGGGGAGACGATGAGGAGCTGTGGCAGTATTTCTGAGAGCTCCATCTTATCCTTGAAGTGATGTTTTCCCTTTGATATATTTTCTATTTCCCGTAAACTCACATTGGAACGACACGAATACTTGACCTCTGGCGTTCGCTCCCTGTGTGTTCCCCCCACAAGTGCTCAAATTATATTTCAAATCTATCAGGAATGGCTATTTTCTTGAAAAATAGTTTTTCTTCAGCCGCCACACACACACACACACACACACACACACACACACACACACACACACACACACACACACACACACACACACACACACACACGCTGTTCTTATCAAGAAAAGAAACTCGCATAAGGACGGCCGGTCATATCTCTGTTCCACTCTTCTGCCCGGGAAACCGTTGTGTCCATGAACCCACACAATGATTTGTTTTCTATAAGCTGCTCAACATTATGCCACATAAAAAAAGATGAACGTCGTCCTCTCAATGTCGAGTGCATAAAACGCCTCAAAGCAAAACGAACGTTTCTTAAACTGGACATTATTAGAATTTAGATTATTTGCGGAGCGTGAACGTTTTCCTCTGAAAATAATCCTCAATAATTAAAACTTACATCTACAGAATTACAGCAAAACACACAAACCCCTGAATATTCAACAAATCAAGAAAAAAATGTACTCTGAGAACTAAAAACACAATACTTTGGCATGTGATTCCATGTCTTTTGTCCTATTTGCCACTACTCATGAAATACGAGGACCAGCTGTAGTCTCAGTTGTTTATGTGTGAGCTCTCTGGCGATCTAAAGGGGAATACATAAAAACATTAAGTGGAGTAAAATGAGTGTGCCATGACTTATTATTTCCCCCCATTGGTCTCAGATGATCAATGAACAACACTATCACTCACTTGGAGTTGGGTTTCTGGTCCAATAATCTCTTTTAGTTCCAGTTTTGGTCTCCACCGGCTCCCGAGGGAAATATTTGGCAAATTTTGCCGCTAAATGCTCGACTATGTCAGCCAGCTGGTCAACTGTGTCTTTCTGCTGTGTGGTGCTCGTCATGTTCAGTGGCTTTTCAGAGGTAAACAATGAGCTGAAACTCCCCGACCAAGACGCATTAATCCAAGGACAGCTGCAGAATTAGGTGTTAATTACCACCTACCTTTATTTTCACACTCATTATGTGATACATTGCCACAGGATTAGACAATTATCGATTCTAGCTAAGTATCAAGGATCTTTAGAAAATCTATCTGCAGTTAAATCTTGTTATAAATGTTTGGAATATTATAAATATGTATGTCTGTATGGATTATGTCACCGGGGGAAATCAGATGAGGTGGCAGTGAGGGCTGAGACAGAATCATTAAACCAGTCATTATTAATGATCCGTCAGTTAAAAGCAGCTTTTGGCTGATGGCTTCAGGGCTTGATTGAGCCGTGGCTCTCAGCCTCCTTCATCCATCCTCCGGGCTCAGCAACAGCTTTATGTCCCGATGATTCACAGCGGGGCCACCGGGGCCACGCCGAGGTCAGCAGGAGGGCGCCTGGGCGACGGGGGTTTTAGAGGATACCTGCTGATGCTGAGGGAGACTGGATTTGTGGAGCTGGAAATAGTCCGTGTGTGACGACACGAGAGCAAAGCTGTAGCTGGAGGCGCCGGCTACAGATGGAGAACATGGATCGTCCGTGCGCATCTGCTCCAAACTGGCCGGAGGGGGAGCAGCAGGTCAGAAACCGAAAATAACCAGATGTCAGCTGGAGAGGAGAAAGGAGGGAAAATGTTCTGTTTTTCTAATTAAAAGCAGGGAGAGTGTTGTGTTTTTAAGGGGCTTTGAAGGCATGCAAATATGAGCAGAGCAAAAAGTGAAAGAGACAAAGAAGTTGGAGAACATACCGTGAGTGCCCGACGAGCTTTAAGGCAGGAAACTGGAAATATCTCAAAAAGCGCCCAGCGAAGCATGAAGAGCTCCGCATTCAGAACTCGGAGAGGGAGAGAGAGAAAAGGCATAATGCAGGGAGGTTTATCTTTTGAAAAGTTGAAAACAGCTTTTCGAAGAATAACTCGAGGTCATTTTGGCGTGAGTGTCGGGTGCAGGACTGAGACGAGAGAGACAGGAGATGGACTGATAAAGTATTGTGCTTGTGGGGCGGGGGGGGGGGGGATCCGTCTGTTTGTCGAGCCGTCCGTCTTCGGGGAGTTCTCAGCTGAGATTAATGTCCCGCCGTCGAATCCTAGACTCCCTCCTGTCAAACACATGCTCCAAAGCCTATTTATAACCAGAGGCTCGCTCACAATCACTAATGAGTCTCTTTGGTGACAAATGGTGGTGGAGGACACCTCGCAAAAACCCCGGCTTCCTCCACTCTGCTGCCTCTTCTCCCATCATTCATCTGGCCCCAGCGCCCTCTTCTTCTTTAAGTTTCCTCTCTCCTCACTCCGTCTCCCGTGTCCCAACAGCCCCCTTGGCCCACTTCTCCCGGCTCCTCCTCCAGCTTTCACCTGGTTTTCAACAACGCCGCTCGAACCACCCAATTTGTCTCCTCTTCACCAACCTCTTTCTGCCAAACTCTGGATTCCCGTTTTTGTCTGTCATCCCTCCTCTATTCTTAGCCTCTCTCTTCCCGTAGATGTCTTTTGTCTCTCCGGCCTCCCGCTCTGTCAATCTCCGTCTCTCTGTGTCTCTCGGCTAGTTGTGAGTCAGTGCTGGCGCTTACTGGATTAGCCATGGGCGGCTCTGCCAAGTGCTCCGAGGCTCTGGGGCAGAACGCTTAACAATTGTCAGATTTCTAGTTTCAGCCAGCCAACAGGTGGCAATAAGAGAAGGGGAGGAACAGTCACTAATGAAGACGTTTCTTGATGTCTGTGTTTATATTAAACAGGGCTATATTCTCACTTGTTAAGAAAGCTATAGCCCCCCCTCAAAGGAGTCCTGCTTCAGCTCCAAAGGCGTGGCAGCCAGTCTGTTAGAGGCATTTATCATGAATGCCATTTTAACTCGGTTAGATGGTACTTGGTGCCCTGGGAATCGGGGACTGGGAAATGTTCCCATATCTGCATCGGAGTCCCGCGGCTATTGTTCCCATCAGACCGTACACACGTATGGAACTAAAAATAAACCGGCAGCAATGTTGTGGGAGAGATTCTTGGTCGTAGCATTTAGCGTTTGAAAGTGAATCAAAACGTGCGTTTTGATCAAACCGTTCCTTTATGCTTTCATGGTTCAATCAAACCGCGGGAAAGGGAACGCTTCTGCTACATGTTTGCTAGTTTCCTGACAACATCACTTAAGTGTACAACGAAGCAGAGTAACCAAAGCGCCCGCGTGGCATTTGAACCTTTTCCTTTTTTTGTTGCCTTGATCGATTCTGACTGCCGCAGTTACGCCGCAGCGGTAGCAACATTCGCTAATCCCCGCGCTGCTGCGGTAAGCCGCCCGGGAGGGAGCTGAGGCGATCAAGGTTAAGGAAGGTGGCACAAACTTTTCTGAGTTTCACCAAGCAAAACTGCAATTTACAGCGAGAACCTCTGTTGACACGCTTATGGGTTTCATTTCGCCCTCAACACATTCATTTCCATTCGGCTTGTCCGGGCCCGACCTGCGGTTTGTACGGCTTGTGTGTGGGTGGAACGGGGCGCACGCCTGCTTTGTTGTTTTGTACCACCGGGCCTGTCAGGGGCTTGTCTTCGCCGTGTCTGTTTGTTGCAGTGGGCGCCGTGTTGTGTTGGCAGTGACAGCTTGTTAACGTCTAACTCGTCATATCCTCCTCCTCCTCCGAGCCAACTGGCTGCTCCTCCCCCGCTCACCTACACTCCATCTTCACAGAAACCCAGTGCATCCATCTGTACGGCCGCCCCGCCCTCTTCACCCCCGCTGCACGCCGAAACCCAAATGAGGCGCTCCGAACACATGCGGCGCCGATGGAGAGGGGAGATAGAGGGAGGGAGAGAGGCATGACAGGGAGGAGGAGAACGCAGGCGTGAGCTGATAGCTTTGATGCATGTGCAAAAGAAATCAATGCACGCGTGACGAGCGAATGGAAAACCCTGCATCCAAACACAGTCACACAGATCCTACATTACTGCGTGGCCATTAATGTCTGGATATCGAGGTTTATAGCCGGCAACCATACACGAGAGGCCGAGAAATGATGGATGAGCAGGGATGTACAAGAGTCAAGATTATAGGATAATGCAGCACACGAAGCAGCTCTAAAGGACAAGGACACGACATAAAGCATGCAGAAAAGGCTGCAGGCCACGATCCAAGCATACTGTCAGTGAAACCGAGTAAAAGCAATACCGGATACAGGCAATTCAATTATTTATCATGAGAATGTGTTCCAGATGCCGTCTCAACAAACGACTTGCAGCATCAAAACACTTCAAGCCTAAAATACTTGGCTTAAAATTGAGTTTTTCCTTTTTGGGGGTTTCTCAAGATAAAATTTAGGAGTGTCAAAAAAACAAAACACCAACGTCCACATGGATTACACAACTTTGTGTTATCACAGTACAGTGGAATATTTTCCAGACATTAGAGTGGATCTATTAAGCTCTTTTTCCACTTTCTTTCTTTTCCCGTCGCCACTGTTAAACGTTTTAGAGCTTTAATGTTCATGAAACACATCATTTCCCTCATAATATTCAGTTTTCTTGCGCCACAGTATGTTTGAGAGTGCCTCTTAAAACTTTAAAACCAAAATAATAATGAAATAATCCATACTCAACACCCCTCGATATCTCCACGAATGTCCGTATAATGTGCATTCCTGCCATAAACATCATCAGCGAAATGTACTTGATTGAATATTTTCATTTCCCATGATTCCCAATAATTCTCGTCCTCTCCTCTGTAACAAACAGGATGATGACGTGTGAGGCAGAAGGTGAAAGGGTTTTTTCCCGAGCTCTTCTGCGGGCCACTTTGTGGTATCCTCTGGGGACGGGTGAAACAAGCAATTACTCTAACACCCCACTAGGGACTGCTGTGTGCCGCTCATCTCCTCACTTATTCTGGGATCATAAAGAGGCGTCGCACAACCTCCCCAACAGGCTGCGACGCTCCAGATTTGGGATTTCATCTCTCGTCTGCGGCACAGTTCTCATTTGACTTCAAATACAGATGGCGTCTTTGTATTTGTGACACAGTTTTCAACATGTAAACTCTCTGATCGGTCTGTCCTCTTAGATCAAGACAAGAGACAATACAACAAAAATAAACAAAACATGAGTTGAAGATGAAAGAGGGGGAGTTTTTATTTAGATTTCTGTTTACATCACAGGCCTCCTGAGTCAAAGCCGTTTCTAGGAAAATCCACCACCTACCTCCTCTCCTCTGATTCTCAATTTGTCCCCTTCTCTGATGCCAGTTGACAGGAAGCAGTTTGTACTGTGACATGTGACGATCAGCATCATCACACAGATCTGTGCCGTGTTGACTCCGCACCTTGTAAACGCCGCCGCCCCGCTTGTGTCACATCTGTCACTGGCTGTGTCTCTCGCCATCAAGCCTTACACGGCTGCATGCTTGTCTGACAAATGTGTGTGTGTGTGTGTGTGTGTGTGTGTGTTTGGCTGCAAATAGCGTTGTGGAACATCTGACCTGTTGCCAAGGCGACCTATCTGCAGTGGCAGCTGCTGTCATACTCGGCTCAGCTAATCTCTGGCTGGTTTGATTGATGCCTTTTCTTTATTTATTTTTTGCAGTTTCTTGGACTTTTTTTTTTGCCTCCTCTTTTTTTTTTATTAAAAAAAGGTTCTGGTCAAAACAAACAAATAAACAAAGGGGAGAAATTGCGAACGTTATTCTCGTTATTTAAAGAGAATCAGCACTTTCCAGGTAGCAGACAAGAGAGACTAATTGTATGAACACATCTTATTTTCAAAGGTCAGGAAAACTTTTGAAAGATCCACATTTTGTGTCTATATATATATCCATCCATCCATTATCTGCAAGCGCTTATCCTGTTCAGGGTCACAGCGGGTCTGGAGCCGATCCCAGCTGACCTTTTGGGTGAAGGCTGGTTGGATCCTGGATGTGTCGCCAAGCCATCACAGGGCTGACGATTACTGACAACCATTCACGCTGACATTCACACCGGCGAGCAATTAACCTGAGCGGCGTGTCTCTGGACCGCGTGAGGAAACTGGAGAGAGAGAAAAACCCCACACTGACACGGGGAGAACGTCCTCCACAAAGAGATTAGAAATGCCTTCATGAAGTAATCAGTAGGCATTGAGGTGGCTTTCATGTGTGGGAAGAACTCGCTACATTTACAGAAATGTAGAAATGAGTCAAGTTATTGGTTGCATTTGATAAATCAGACAACGCACACGCACTTTAGTGCCATCATCTGTCTCGACTAGACTCCTCTCAGAATCCTCTTTGTCTGAGACCGACGAGACAAGACTGATCAAGACTGATCCCAAGTATGCTGAAGAAGTTTTGCTTTTATAACTTCAGGCTTCTTCTTCAGAGGCTATAAGTTAATTCAATGTTCTTCACCGAGTACCAAACCCCCTTTTTTGTCTCTTCAGGGTTGTGTGCAGGGCGTCAGCTGGTGCTGCATACTTTATAGTTTTCAGTGCTGATCACCTGGCACCGAGCTACCGCCGCACACCTGTCACCTCCAGCTAACACACCAGCTATTACTGCCACATCGCCCGCTACGGAGCATTTTATAAGTCGAATGTGGAGCCCAGTGCTTATATTTAATATCATATCAAGTACAATGACACTTGCGAATGTTATAACCCCATTAAATGATATTGCCGCTGAGTGAAATGCAGCCAAATGGCGTGCCAGCCGTGCTTTTGTCACAGGTTCGCTGGCTGCGGTCGCTCGTGTTTTTGGCCGCTCAAGCCGAACACGTCCTCTCTTTCGCGTAACCCCTTGTCTTTCGACACCTGTCCATCGTTTCTGCCTACATCTGTTCTGGTAAATCATTTAATCGGCTCGTGTAAGTGATGAATGGATTTTCAGTTTGTGGTTGTTATTCACCACTTTGATTGATAACCCGTGGCCGGGGCCTAACTACTCTGACAACAGATGTGTTCCTGTGTGAGTGCTTGTTAGGTTAGCCCGCTGGCTCTGTCGGCAATGAGAATGGCAGCATGCTAATAATACAAGAGGCTTGGCAGCGGGTCTGCTGGGAGAGAAGGCAACAAACTACTCGTCAGAGCCAGCTCAGTAATCCTGCCCCGTAAAAAGAAGTAACCTTAACTGTGCTACTCCACCAGCAGCTCAGATCCCCTTATTTAACCGGCAGCAGTGTCGAAATTTACTGCAAATTAAACATCATTACACGATCGTTAGGAAACCTTAGGCTCCCAATTTGAGCGGCACAAATCGTGGTTTTGGCTTCCACTCCGCTGAAATGATATTAGAATAATAATAATCTTGTTTTGGTGCTTAAGTGTTTAATTAGACACAAGAACAACAACAAAAACAACAACATTAGATGCTGTTTGCAATTACCTTGCGTTCCTACTGCAGCGCTGTGATTGTGTCTTTGGTCGTGGAGGGAATCAAAAGGTTATTTCAATATTAGTTTTTCATGAGCCTCTAAACATTAAGAGTGTTTGTACCCACAGATCTTAAACGCTCGCACGTCAGTCGTTATTGGAGGGGGAGGTTCACCTTATCATAACTGTTGTTTTGCCTGTGCCATCTCAAGCCTATTTATAAAGTTGTTTTTTTGGGAGGAACTTTTTAACAGCTCTAACTCTGGTAATTTATTTATTCTATTATCCACCCTGTCTGATCACCACCACATTTAAAAAAAAAAAGATGATTTTCTTTTTCTTCCCCCACACGGGAAGAAAAACACTTCCATCCTGTACGCAAGCCTTGATTTATTTAATGTTACGTCTCTTTTATTTCACACCTCTTCTCATTATGTACCTACTGGTTTTGCCTCAGGGGAGCATTTTAGGAGATTTAGAACTGGAAGGTTGGCTGCTGCAGTATCGTTAAAAAGCCATCGCAGCGCTCACTCTCTTACATACAGTTTGGAAGTTTTGACACTTCTGGTTTTCTTACAGACAGTCTTGGCAACATGCCTCCAAAAAGCTGTTGTGTAATCAGCCTGATGCTGTCAGCGCGTTGTCCTCTGGAGGAAAGAAACAGAAAGAGGCTCTGACCCGTCCACGAGCGGCTTAATGAACCTGCAGGCGCTGATGTACAGTTACGAGGAATACTCTTACTGTACGTGAGGAACTGTTTGTAATTACTTTTTTATTACATTTTATAAGTAAAACTTGTGTGTACAGGGCAGGTTGGTATTTCACAGCAATGCCCTGTTAACAGTTTAATGAAATTACAGCAACGAAGGCGGGCCGACACGTTAATAAATCACAAATCAGAAAGTATACAACGCATTCTTCTTGTTCTTGATGCTTTAATGCCACCTGTATCGTAGATCAGTAGAATAATGTGAAACCATTGACACGAGAAAAACAACCCAGGCATAAGAACACTGCTCCATAGTGGTACCTGTGGTACCTTCAAGGCTGCGTTGATGGATGTGTTTCTACCGGACTCTTGCGGGCAGAAGATTAACAAGCTGACAGAAAAAATAGCCCGACATTAGTTTTATAGAGTTCTAAAGCCTAATGTGTAATCAAACAAATGCCTATTTCCCCACAAGGGAGACAGGGAGAAATATTAGTATTAGTTGAGAACAAAAAAAGGAACGCTAATGTTGAGACTGAAGCATAGCCGTACATTTTGTTGGAAGTAAAATAACTTGAAATAAAAAGCTCTGCAGAGCCGGGTGATGAATCTCAGTGGGTTCATCGACCCTTTTCACATTACATTTAATTATTTGATTCATTGTTAGAATAAAACCTACAGAATAGTGCAACTTTAGCCAGACATTGTAATGACTTGTCTACAGTATATATGGATTTCAGCCATCCTTCTGCACACAGACACACAAAGCAGAAAAACAGAAATCGTGAAGATTTTTAACTCCCTTTCCGCCTCCTTCCTCATGCGCTGCCTCCGTCTCATATTAACCCGGCTCATCTCATGAATATGCAGACGCTCTGTGTATCAGCTCAGATAGAGAGGACTTCTTAAATCTTCCATTTAAGATTTCCTTTGCTGCTTAAGCTACTCCACCAAATTTCACCCCATCAGTCAAATTGCAGTCAGTGGGTGCTTTGCAGCTTTTTATGTGCCAATGTGCATCTGGACTTCTGCACACACTTCTGTGTGTGTGTGTGTGTGTGTGTTTGTGTGCTGTTAATATTACAGGGCCTGTGGGACAGATCATTATCTGCACCTATTAGACCGGAGTGATTTAGTGTGGAGTCCTTGGCAGCCATCACAAGGGTGTCTCCATTACCAGCGAGTGACCTCCTCCACGTGTTTTTCTGCACGCGTTTTGTTTTTACATTTATCGGCCGCGGCTCGTCCTCAGCATTGCAGCCAGCGGCTTCTGATTGGACGAGAGCTTTCATCCACCTGCCTCTGACGGAGTTGGCAAGCGGTGGCTGGTGACCCCTCAGCAGAGGCTGTCTCTCTATTCAAGTCTCTTTTTGTATTTCGTTAAAAGGAAGAACTTGTTCAGTAATTATTTACTGACTGTTAAGCGCTTCTGAATTTTATTCATTGCATGTTTATTTTGTTTTGTCTAATTGGAGGTTCTAACCTCATTATAATTGGTAAAAATGTAGCAAAAGAAATAAATAGCTTCTTTTTTTGACAGTAATTAAAAATACAGCATTAATAATTACAAAATCGTTTTCAAATCAAGGCAAATGCCTCTATTTATAAAACACAGTCCCTGGTTGTCATAGTTCAGTCTGTTCATTCTGTAAAAAAAAAAAAGAAACAGTCAGATGGTGACGGCGTTCCCCAAATGCAAAATGAGTCTTTTTATTCTTTGTTGTGTCGCCGGCCCAGCAGTGAGCTGCTCAGCTGAATCCACTGAGATTAGCTTGAAAGCTCAGCGGGCATTCGGAGGAGCGTCTCTGACGGCTGCAGGATGAATTTAACGCGTACAGACAGATATTTGTGTTATTTTGCGGTCTCAATATTGTGATTTCTGTGTGTTGTGTTGTGAGTATTTGGGGATGGGGAGGCATGTTGCCCTCCTGTTGCAGTTTCTTCAGCATTGCTTCATTTGATTCGGCAGTGATACCGCAGACAAAAGGGAAGTAGTGTGTCGAGGGAGCAGCCTTGGAGGTCCTGGATTTGCCTTTTATTTTCAGTCAATCTGCCCCGATGATCCTGAATAACTCATCAGATGCTGATCTTTAACTGTGTGGGCGGGGTCAGACTGTTGCAGCCACGTGAGCAATAAGCTATCATGACAATACATCTGCAAGTAGTTCAGGAAATATTTGATTGGGGTTGCACATTCGTGCACTGCCTCGCGGTCCGTGTCAAGCTCTGCATGTGTGTTTACGCACACGTGGCAGAAGACCAAGCGTAGCACTTTGCCCTGTAAGTGGTTGTATTGTATCGTCAGCAACAGCCTTGTTGTGATGCTGTGATGTTGTGATGACTCAAGCCTGAAGTCGCCTGCCTTTGTCATTCTTACTCAGCGTGAAACAAGTGCCAGCTTTGATTTGAGCAACATCTGGTTTGAACTGAATCTAAAGTATCTGAACTGGTTTCACCATTTATTACCTCAGTGTTCATTTGAAGTTATTCGGTTTCATTCTTTATCCATATTTTATCTCTTGCACGCTACTTATTGGCTCAGCTTTAAACCATTTTTCTCATATTTCTGCATGGATTAGTGCACTTAAGATTACTTCTAAATTCAAAGTCACACCATAGTTTTCGAGGGCTGCCTGTGTGGCTTCCTGACGTTCAATGGTTTCCATTCATTGTCGCGTGGTGTAAAAGTCTACTCTCAGAAACATACTTTTAATCTGTAATTTGGGTCAAAGTTTGATCATCTTTTGCAAGATAATGTGGTGCCGAGACTTCAAATCAAACTCTCCGACTGAACGGCTTCAAATTGATTTGTAATACATGATGAAATGACGTGAAATGTCAAGAATAAGGACTCTACTTAGATGTGGTTTGTTGTAAATATAGTGTAGAAACACTGGCGCGGCGGTGCTTTTTAAACAATGAGAAAAACAATTTATGCTGCACTGCATCGCTTTCCCTGCAGTGCAGCCCTTTGACTGAGGCATCTGCCACCTGTGACGACCAGTCAGTGCCGCGCCCCGTGGAGATCACAGGTCCAGGCGCCACTGTCGTCTTCGGAGGAGGAGCAGCGACTGTTTGAAGAAGATCTGTATGCAGGCAGGCGCCACGTCTCCAAACATACTGTTCTCCATCTACCATCTCCTAAACTCTATTACCGCCGCCTGTCTCCGCCTAGCATCTCACTGACGGCGGCATCCGCCTCCCCGGTGAGGTAAACTGAGCAGCACTGATGTAATGAGGTGTGGCTCGAGTGTCTTCTTCACACCCGGTGGCAGTAATGCGCTGAATGACCTGGTTCAACACGGGCTGTAATTAAGAGGCTCTCTCACCTGCTGCTGGATCGCTGCTATTACAGGGAAAAGACAGCCTGCTTTTACCTGGATGACAAGTCAAACAAAGAGGAGCATCACTGTACGCCTGCTACCTCCTCCCACCCGTCACTTTTATATATCATGTATTGCATTCATCCTCCAGTTGAATACACACACATTTGTTTCCAGCAACAGACGGCCCCAGAGATGTTGCCGTGGAGCCGCGGCGCGCTCGATTTGTCTGAGCGCGTGCCTTTTGTGTATGAACAGGTGCTTTGCTGGATCCACATTACTGCTGCAATTTTAACTCGGCTGCCGACACAGTGTTCCCCAGCGTCTCCCAGGGAAACCAAGTTTGGTTGAGAGAGAGAGAGAGAGGCAGGAGGTGAAAAGATGGGCACTTCACTTCTTATCGTGCACGGTGTGATGATCAAGAAGGCGTTCCTGTGACTTTGTGCCGGGCAACAGACAAGAACAACAGAAGACTTGACAACCGTAATGGTTGTCAGTCTTCACAAGAGGCGGCTCCGAAGCTGTCTCGCCCGCTTCCTCGCGTCCAGCAGGACGGACACGTTGGCTTTGACCTTCCTCTGATGTCTTGCTCTCGCCGCCCAGCCGTCAGTTTCCCCCCTTTTAACTCTCCTCTCCCGGCACAGCGGTGCACCCGAGCTCTCGCAGATTACCTTAATGGAGAGGGTAAAAAAAAGTGAAGTGAAGTGCACATGCCTGCTGGTTTATGTGTCTTTTTACCTGCAGCCTCGCGGTTTTAAGTGGAGAGCCAGCCGAACCCAGCGAGATAAGAGAGATGGAAACAAAACCTCCCGCATGCTTTTCTACTGGCTTTTCAGACGTTTTCATCCGAGCGTCCACTACTTGTCTATATGTGTACTATTCAATTTCAAGGTTTGTTTGTGACAGCTCGCAGTCAATAAGACGGCAGTCACTTGCCAGTCCTTTCTTCAGGATTAGTAATGATGTAGCAGGGAAAGCCGTTGTAGCTACAACAGCCAGCCCACGAGGTGGTTTCAGTGCGTTAACTTTACCGTCTCTTTAACGATCCTCATCTGGCTTTCGGGTGATGATTTAGAGTTTAATACGTGTGAAACTGCAGCCCACTGGTTGCGTCTTGAGTTGTGACCTGCAGGAGTCTTGATTGGTGTTCTCTTTTTTCTTCTTTTTTTCCAGAAGGTTGCATTTAATCCTGCCATGCCCTTCTCTCCCACTTGTTTTTTTGTTTTAACTGTTCCCGTCGGAGCTTATAGAGTTAGAACAGCTGAAGGCCTCGCTGATTGGCTTATTTCCCGTTGCCTGTAGCCTTTAATAGACGTGCCGGATTAGCAGTTTGCTGCACTTCTCCTCGATTTTACCTCTTTCCCTCCGTCTTCCCTGGTTAATATTCAGCCGGTCTATCCGCCCTGTGCTGTCACGGCCGGCATCCCACAAGGAGCCCTGCCATGCTTGCAGTAAATTAGGCCGTGTGTCGGAGGGAAGAGCCGTGCGGGACGTTCCCAAACCAATCTGCATAACGACAGACCTTCACGGGGAGGAGAAACTAAATAACACAAGAATTCACAAGAATAACCAGGACAGATGTTTGAATGCTTGGTTTAATTATAATAACCAGTGACACATCAAAGGCCACCGCATGGTAATCTGATGGTAGTGAAACAACAGACCAAAGAAAAACACATCTTTTTCGACTACACCTTGAATAAGGAAGGTAGCATCGTAGT
Organism: Taurulus bubalis; assembly: GCF_910589615.1. Lineage (NCBI taxonomy): Eukaryota > Metazoa > Chordata > Actinopteri > Perciformes > Cottidae > Taurulus > Taurulus bubalis. The sequence continues at coordinate 19,202,496 of NC_136605.1, forward strand.
AGCACTTAAATGGCACTTACTGATAGCACTTTGTAGTTTAACTTTGTTGAAGAAATTGTGCTTTCTTGATTCTTGTTGTTCTGAGTTTGTACTCATGGTTGAATGCACTTATTGTAAGTCGCTTTGGATAAAAGCGTCAGCTAAATGAAATGTAATTATCAGAAACACTAAACCACTAAAATGAGTGGCCACTTATTTCTCCTGTTTGGTTCATGAATAACTCCATATATTTTATTTTTGTCAATAAATAAACAGAGCATATATTTAAAATGTAGAAGTACATGACTGAGTCTAAAATATATCGGTAAATTACATGAAAATAAGAAAATCAAAGCCTTTGTATCTCATATTATTTCTCAGGAAAAGATTTCCTGTCATTAGGAATTCATTAATATGAAGTTTGAGTCTGATGAAAGGGAAATGTATTGCTGTCATCTAGATAATACAACACATAATAAAAACACACTTCAAAGTTGTCTTGACAGAGCGTTCTGTTTCATGGGGTTTCTTAAACTGGCAATTTATTCTTTTCCATTTATTACCTTCTGGTTTGTTTATTCACGGATGCTCCTTCCCTCCCCCGATATCTGATCGAGACTATTCAAATCACGAATAGAGGAGGCCGTATGGTGTTCAGTAAGTGAGACAGACTCTTCAGAGCTTCATTTTAAACTGTAATTCAAACTGTCTGGGAAACTACTTCATAAAACCTTTCCCAATGTTGACCGAAACATTGAGCCAAGTAAATGATCAGCCAATCGATACAGAATGATTTAACTATTTAGATAATGAAAGAAAAATCTAATTTTGCATTTTCCTGATATCATTGTGGACAGAAAGCATTTGCACATTTTGCATCCTCCCAAGTAATATATGCATGCTTTTTTTCCTCCAAATACAGCATTAATAATTGTGACTCATGTCGCCCCCGAGGTGCTGCTGCATATGTGACAAATAAGTATGGAGTGAAGATGTTGGAAGGACCTGTGAATTTAGATTTAGCTATTAAAGAACGTTTGCACATGTGCGGTCGGCACACACACACACACACACACACACACTCCCTCTGACCCACTTGTTTAACATGCTCAAACTATAAAGCTACACACACCTGCCTCTTCCAAATCCATCAAAGCAAACCCAGTCCACTTTCCCTCTCACCTTCTGATTCTCCACACCAAACGTCCATGCACACGATTGGCAGCAACTTCTCTTCCCAAGTCCAAAGTCCAGTTCATCAGGTGACTGTAAAGGAGAAAGAAAAGAAAAAACACCATTCCCTCTGTGTTGGCTGTGATGATGCAGAATACTGGGGACTCCAAAAAAGATGCAGGACCGATCCTAATAACTGTGAGAGAAAATGCCCGTTAATTACAACGCACGGAACAATAGATGCAGAAATCCATTTGTCGTGCTGGACGCAGATTTTAGGCTTAGTCTTCTTTGCATAAACACAGAGAAACACCCGGTTGGGGCTGGCCTGCTTGATCTGACTGCGCTTTGTTAGTTTTTTTTCACCTCGCTTGTTTGTCACGTCTTATCTCTCAGCGCCCCACACGGCGGCCTCCTTTTTTATTCCGGCAGGTTAATGCTCTTGTCTGCGCTCTCTATCTCGGCAGTGCAGCCCGGGCGTCATCCGCCGGGCTCACAGATCTTATCGCTTCTGATTGCGGACCTCCCGTCGTCATTCAGGTCTTCTATTATTATGTGCCCGACTTACACGCACCGTCTTTTTCCCCTGGTGCTTCTCGGTCTTTGTAGTTGCAGGTCGGCGGCCCACAGACATTTCTTTCTTCCCCGTGATAGAGCGGTCACCAGAAAGCCACCCCATCAAGGCTCTTTTATGTAGGTTTAAATGATGCCGGCGTGGTGTGGGCCCGCGCAGATTGTTTGGGCTGTCGGGGTTATTGTCTGCCAGCTTATGTGGAAATATATTGTCTGTGAATGACGACAGTAACGATGTATAACTTGTTCCCATTTTCTATTCTTGCTCTTCTGCCCACATAACGTATACTCCTGCTGTGTTCGAGATGAGGGCTTTGTATACAGCTTTGCAACAGACTGCAGTTTGGAAAGTTTTTCCGGCTGAATTCCAAACCAGTGCTACAAAGAGATACTGATCTTTAAAGAAATGCAAGTTTCTTTTGGCAAGCCGTGAGATTGGTTATCATTTCAACTTCTGTTAGGACCTCAACATTCTGCACTTGATGAATATAAATGTGTGAATATTTTTTGGGATTCTCCTCTCGGCTTTATGTTTATCTAAAAGCAGCATAGCCCTCTCAGCTTTTCACTGTCGTCGCGGATGCTCAGTCACAATGATCAAGCCTTGGTCTGTAGGCCCAGCTGTGCCAGCCATTGTAATGGGGCCCTTGAGTCAGGTCCTTGTTAGCTGATGCACAATAAGCTCCCGCCTAATGAAGTGTAAACCGGAGATCTGGGAGGCTGCGATGGGGCCAGATGAACACGGCCGGCAGCCTTGATGTGCAGCGGAGAGCTCGATGCTAACGCTATTAGCCAGGAGGTCAGTCCATTTCGCATCGCCCCCCCCCTCCCCTGCTCGGCTTATCAGCACTTCGTAATGTGCTGGATGTAAGGGCACGGTGTCGAAAACAGTTGATCACACTTGAGTGCGGTATCCTCTTCCCGCCGATGAATAGAGGGAGGGAATGGTGCCGTTTTGATTGCAGCTGCGTTGGAATAACGGCCGGACCTTTCTGCCCTGAACAGGCTTCTCCTGTGTTAAAGTCTGTCCACTGGAGAGCGTCGGGCCTCCGCTCGCTCTTCCCCCGCGTTCATTAACAGTCCATTTGTTGCTGCCGCCCCGAGGAGCCGTCCTCTGCTGCTTACTCACTCGGCTCCTCCTAATGCGGCTGATGAGCCTTTAATGTACAGATGGTCCACTTCATGCAGCTCTATTAGGCCTCAGCACTTTTTCTACTTTTAGTTTGTATTATCCATCTCTGATGTTATTGTTTTTTCTACTTTTCTAAGTTTTTTATGGAATGAATAAGCTATTTAGTCACTTGTGATTTCTGTGTAAAAAGCATGATATTCAATATTCATTTACCATCCTGCAGGTTGTTGTAAGACTATTAGTATTTATAGCAAACCATCTTCCCACATGTTTAACCCTTATGCAACTATCATAATGCATAAATGATGCATTGAGTGATTGTAATTCAGAGAAAGTGCTATTGTTTCGCGATAGCTCTTTTCTGATGGTCATGTGACAGTGTCCTGTCGTGTTTGACTGCACGCCTGTGCACAAACACACAAATTAACCCTTTGCATGTTTCTCTTCTAGCCAACGCCGGGGCCTGTTATCCTAAGCAAGGTAACTCACCGGGCGAATGGCTCCCTGCTCCCTGCTCCTTTTTTTTATCACACTTTTGAGTTCATTCATTTTTAAAGTCACATTTTATTTGTATTTTTTTTGTTGTTGTGTGCACCCATATATTCTCCCTTTCCTGTTTGCATTCCTCCTCGGGGCTGTGTTGCCTGTCAGTTAGAGCGCCGATAAAAGGCCGAGGGCTGTCAGAGTTGATGCGCCTCTTTAAAAATGGACAGCAGAATCAGTCGAGTCCAGACAAGAGACAGTGAGAATATGTAGAGAAAGTGGCAGACGGCGTCAAGGGATGGAGGGGAAAGCTCCGTTAGATGGACAGGAGCGGGTGAGGATGAGCGAGAACGGGGACAAATAGGAAGTGTTTCCTCACTGACTTTCAACACCTCAAATTTCACTATTTTGTTTCCGAAGAAAACAACGAAAGTCACTTAGAAACCACGAGCGTATCACAATGCAATATCCAGCAAAACAAACTCACTTTGAGCCTCTTTGATCTGTCGCAGGAGTATTTTACTTTTCTCATCTTTCTTCCCTTCAGAACTTGAAATCAATAATTCTGCAGGGAACTGCTCCGTCCTGGTGGCAAATAGTCTAGCATCCCATTTCTTTCTCTCTTTCTCTCTCTCTCCTGTCCCCTCTGTGCCTTTATTTTTTTCCACTCTCATTCCTTCTGCTCTGCTGGTTACCACCTATGTGTGCTTGCTCTGTGTGTATGTACGTCTCCACCTTGAAATCGTTCTGCACGCGTGTGTGTGTGTGTGTGTGTGTGTGTGTGTGTGTGTGTGTGTGTGTGTGTGTGTGGGGATTAACCTTCTTTTCCTTATCCACCCCTTCCTTCTGTCTCCTCTGTCCTCGTCCCTCAGATCCCGAGCGTGGCGGCGGTCACATGATCTCGACAGATGACTTGGAGTATCCGCGAGAATACCGGACTCTGGGCAACAGCGCTCGGCGGTTCTCCAACGTGGGCCTGGTGCACACGTCGGAGCACCGCCACACCGTCAGCGCCGCCCAGAGCCTGGAGGCCCTGACCAACCTGCACAAGGTCGACATGGAGCGCAAGAGGGACGCCTTCATGGACCACCTGAAGAGCAAGTACCAGCAGCAGCAGCAGCTGCAGCATCCGCACCACAGCCCGCACCACAACCCGCCGTCGCCCTCACCCTCCCACGCCAGCATGAGGGGCACGTCAGAGCGGTCCGCGAGGGAGCAGGTCCGCGGCTCGCCCCACGAGGTAGACGGAGAATCTTTATTCACGAATTTGATGTATCTGTTTTTCTCTGTGATCGCTTTACGGCCATTTGCAGATTCGTGACTCATTCGGCGTTTCAGTGCGCTTTACTTCTGCAATCGATATGGCCGGGGTTGTCACTTTGGTGACAGAAAAATGACGCCGTGCGTGGAGAGAGAAAGAGCACTTAATAGTTTGAGTCCGGTCATATGGCTCGTCAGGCAACAAAAAGCCTCTTGTCAGGTAACATTCAGAGTGAGAGTCGCACAAAGCTTCACATTGTGCTCATTGAAATAATCGAGAGAGAGAGAGAATAAGTGAGAGAAGGCTGTCAGGAGGTCTTTGTGTCTGTGTTATTAGAGGCTGTCATTAAACTGTCACAGCCCAGCTTTTCTTGGTTTCACTGCTGCCAGGACCTGCAGAACTTTACATACGCCCTGCTGAGCTGCCAAGCTAGACGGGAAGTCTCACACATAAACGTATTAAATGCACATAATGCAAATGCGGTCATCTGAACACTGTGTGTTAAAAAAAAAAGGTGAAAAATTCAACGTGACGTGACCGATGAAGCACACCAAGAGACAGGACAGAAAGAAAGGGAGTGAGAGAGAAAGAGAGAGAGCGAGAGCGAGTGAAAGGCAGGTGGAGTCCATAGTTGCCGTGGCAACCTCTCCCATAAATGGCAAGTAGGGATATCGCGTTGCAAAGGTCAGGTTGTGTGTAGAGAAGCAGGACTTGCACATTGATGAAGACGGAAGGGAGAGAGGAATAACGAGGCAACCTGTTCAAAAAATATATATTTTAAGCAGTAGCCAGGAGAGTGGACAGATCCTCTAGTGACAGGGTCTTTTTTCACTGCACGGGGAAGCAGAGCCCAGGATTTCTTGTCATCTCGTGGATGTGCAGAGCATGGACGGCGAGGGAGGCGGGGGGGAAAGGAGGAGGAGCTGGAGACGAGCGCAGCAGCCAGTCAAGCAGCCCGCTGCTCAATTAGCTAGCACCAGCAGGAGCCAGCCACCCATCTGCGAAGGAGTTAATCGGCTGGTGTTGTAATGAATTAAATAAAGAGTTTCCGCCGCATGTGCTACTGGATAGCAAGACACAGAGAGAGAGAGAGAGAGAGAGAAGGGGAGAGAGTGGTAGACTGGGAGAGGGGAGGGAGGGTTAGAACAGCATAGGGAGGAGGGAGAGACGGGTAAAAACACGATGAGGATACGCTGCACCTGACGGACAGCCGGGGATGACTGGAGTGGTGGACAGGTGCACTGCAGGTGAGACGGGACTGGAAGCTTGATACTGGTAGCTGGATGCTGTTGCAGAGGTGTGTGTGTGTGAGTGTGTGTGTGTGTGTGTGTGTGGGGGATAAGGATGTGCCAGCTGGGATTACATTCCACGCGTGTTGTGTTTATTGTGGTTGTTGTGGTGACAGCGTGCATATGTATGCTCAGCAGGCGAGACGATACTGTGAACTGTACATTTTGTGCTGTTTGTTGGTTTTTGGTTGGGGGGTTAAATCAAGAGAGAGAGAGAGAAAAGGCGAGAGGCTGCGGTAACGTAACGCCACTGTAGACCGCAGGAGGATTGAGGGGAGAGAGTAAGAATGGTTGTGGTGAGAGAGGGGAGAGGATGACGGCATGAGAAAGAGACGGGAGGTGGAGGAGGGGTGGTGTGAGTGCAGCCTGCTTTACATGCTAGTCAGGTAACGCAGCGCTACACTCTGTGAGGCTACGTCCTTCTGTTGGAGCTCTGTAGCCGACACTGTGCGCACGCGTACACACACACACACACACATAGTAACGTACACACATACATAGTAAATGTATACAGAGGTGTCTTTACTTACATTTTCGCCCCTCAGCCCAAATGTTTAATCAGATATCTCAATGCAAACATCAGTGGCACTGTCTCATTTGGGATCAAAGCTTATTTAATACCACGGGATTTTAATAATGGCAAGATTAATCTGAGTCAATAGTCTCAACCGTCATCGAGGGAGTTAGCGGGACAAAGTATCAAACAATCTCTTGAATGTAATGTCTGCACAAAAGAAATGGATTCAGTTCAATCCAATTTATTCGTATCGCCCAAAATCACAAATTTGCCTCAGAGGGTTTTACACACTGCACAACCTCCAGGACCTTTGCATCGGAACAGGAGCAACAGAGGAGGGATGGACTGACGTGCAGTGGATGTGTACAGAATGAACAACATAACAGAGTTACAGCACAGTGCATGCATATGACATGAATGATTCATTAATGAGCGCAGCAAGCAGAAAAATGATAGAAAGATTAAAAGGGACGCTGCGGGGCAGTCAAATCGGCTCTCTGGAGTTTGCGCTCACACCCTCTCGGTGCAGTATTTGCAACTCAAAGTCCAAGTTCAGTGCGTCTGCGGTTGCCGGCGCAGCGACGGTGAAAGCACCACGAGGAATGATGGTGTTTACTTTACCTGGGAATTGTGAGTAAGCCTCATTAAAGCGACAAACAAGAGGAAGGCTGGCAGAGGCAGACACACCAGACCACAAATCACGTCTGCACCATTAAAGCCAACCCAGTCATTTAGTTTTGTGCGGGGAAATAAAATCATTAACGTCGTCTGAACAAGTGAACAGTAATTATTTATGACGCACCGATGGAGCCCCTTCAGCCGCCGCCAGTTCAGCAGCTTTTTAAGGACAAAGCTTGACTGACCGGCCGCACAGAATACATGACACATGATCAGGTAGTAACTCAAGTCCAACCACATGTATCATCTCATCCCTGAAAGTGAATCACTTTACCCACCATGACCTGTGCCTTGCTTGAAACTAACTATGTGATGATAATAATAGAAATTTGCTATAAATGTGGGTGTTTAAAAAGAAAAAGTTGTATTAACCCATTATGGAGAATGTAATCCTTTAATCCTCCTGGACAGCAACATTAATATGACAAAACATATTACATAACAACTAGCTGTGAGACAAGAATTCTCCTCAGCGTCACATCAAAGAGTTGTATTTAATAATAATTGCTTTGACATATTTGGGTAGAAATGTATACTCTATGTGTGTGGGGGAAGCGTGGGAGGAGATTAAGCTCCATATCCTTTTAAGTGTCCCACTTGTCTGAGTGCCAGTGAGTCTAGGCGGGTATATGCACTGTTTTTTTTTGGGAGAGAATAATGCACATTAAAATGCCATCGAATAGCTTCTACCTTTCAGAATGAAGGTTAGAACATTCACTTGGTTCAGTTTTCGGCTTTGAGATAATTGAACTCAGTTTTATATCCTAGATAGATGAGTTGTAATAGGTTTCATTATGTCGCCACTACTGTTTTCATCTATATTATACCTCGACTGTGTTGTGTCCAATTTCCATCTTATTGCTCTACTAAGACCACTGCTATTAATTCTAAGTGGGTTTTAAGTACGTGGTGCGTTAACACTGGAAAGGTGACCAAGTAGACTCAAAGATGCGAATATGCAAATTGAGTCTGCTCGACTCTTGTGTGGGTTCTCGCGTCGCATTCCCCTTAAGACACGGCGAGCAGCACGTTAGCAGAGCAGCAGCTTCACAGCTCCGTCAAGTGACAAATATAGTGAACTTAGAACGGTGCATGAAGTAAAGTAAAGAGGAGGAGCTGCTCACTTGTAGATAGAGGTGAAGCAGCTGCAGGAACAGTTCTGCAAACAGGAAGCAACTGCTGCAGATTTGAAAGTCTTTGTGAAGTCTAGCTGACAGTAAAAGTCCCAAACGGCGCAAGTATTGTGTCATTTCCTGTTCGTATAAAACGGTTAAATATAAGGCTCGGTAAAGAGCGGATCGTCCTTTAATCACAAGGTTCTCCCCGCCCGCATGTTAAAGTCTCCTCGAGCGAAACACTGAACCTGAAGTTGCTCGCCGGGCGCCCATTGCTCCTAAAATACTTAAGATGGGTTAAATGCACAACTTAATGTACATATGTGACAAAAACTGCACAACAGTATACTTTAAGACGGTACATACATTTATATACAGTAAGTATCTCTCGTATAGAATTGGGACACAGCTACCGTTATTAAGGGTGTCATTTCAAAGTCAAAGTTTGATTGACATTTGTACAAAACTGCAGAATACACTTGCATACCAACTGCCACATTTGTGTATGCAGTACTTGCAGTATACTATTAGTGTGCAGTATTGATTTGGGACACTGCGCTGAGCTGCATCAGATCTGTGTTTGACCAAATGTTTAATCGTGGCTTGGTGTCTTCTTGTCCATGAACATTACCTCTTTGGATTAGGGCGACCATAACACTCGATAATGTCTCAAATCCAAACAATAAGTTGCACCGCAGTGCATTAAGAAAAGAGAGTCGGGGAGAGAGATGGAGAGAAGAGCATAAAGTGAAGCAGACTGTCACCGAATGGCATCGGGGCCAAATCAGGGGACATTAAGTGGAAGATTAGATTACAATGAAGTAATAATCGGTTGAAAAGGCTCCCTGTGATGCTCCTGTTTACTGAAGTAATGGAAGCTTTTGTAGAGACAGTATTAAAATGGAAAGCTGATGATGAAAAACCACCAACTATCATAAATCAAAACTCGCCTGTCACTTTTTCAAACCCGTGCAGCAGCAATATAACGCGGTTCCTGCAGGAGGGCGGCTGAGTGGACAAAAAAAATGGGCTGCAGATAAGAATAAGAACTAGAATAAGAGTTTGGATTAGAATTAAAATTCATGAACTCTGCCCAATTTTTTCTTTTTCTGTCTTTGGCCTGGTTTTGACTGCGGGGTGATTACGTTTTAAATGGAAAGCTCACATCCCGACAGCAACATGCGAGCACCTATTTCCTACACGGCGGGGCGGGCAGGTGAGGCGGCGAGATCCGGGTGGAGGGAGAGCGACGCAGACAGCGGAGAGCGAGCAGCAGGCAGAGCGGCGGCTCGCCGGCGGTGGAGAACTCTGGGAGAGAGGCCAACGTCGGAACAACGGAGTGGGCTGCTGCTTGATTCAATTCCACTCTTTTCATTTCCTCCCCTTCACCAGTTACAGGCCAGCAAGCACAATCTTGTTTCAGGTGCGCTGTAACCCGACGCCTGCAAAACACAGACCCACCCACCCCACATACACACACACACACACACACACACACACACACACACACACACACACACACTGCATTAAAACCAATCACACTTAACGATTGTGGTTTAGATTCGATGGATCTGTGTCAACGATTTTAATGAATTCCATATATTGCCTGTCAGAAAAGAAACATGCAACTGGTTATGCTTCATGGGGAAGATGCATTTGCCTGCATTCACACTCGTATCCTCTCTCCAGTCCAGCTTGTATGAAGCACCGTTGTGGTTTCTTTTTGTCAGTGAACTTCCACCAGCATGAGAGAAGTATCTCACATGTTTCTCTTTCTGTCTCCCTCCCTTCCCTCTTTTGTCCTTCATGAACGTCACAGCAACAGCCCAACTACTGGAGCTTTAAGGTCAGTGCTGCGTGTCTAAGTGTCCCTGTGCGTTTGTCAGTCTCCTGTCCAGTGTGTGTGTGTGTGTGTGTTTTGTGCTGTTGTATTACGTCAGACTCCTCGGGCATCACCAGCCCATCTCCTTTGTCCTCTGACTTCTGCAACACCCAGCTCACTTGTTATCGCTCTGCTCCTCTGGCAGTGTGTGTGTGCTCGCGCACGTGTGTGTGTGGGGTTGCGTTGGCAGAGGTGTCAGGGGTGGCGACAGCTTAAACTTCTCCAGCTCCATTTAATCTGCAGAAGACGTCTCTCTCTGGATTTATGATACCTCAGGCGGCTGGCATTAATGGCTGGAAGCCATGTGACCTTGCTGAAGTATTACTCAGACTGACTGAGACATTAAGAAGACATTTCAGACGTGTCGCTGAAGCATTACTGAAATAATACACGACATTAGCGCCGAGGCTTGAGTCACGGCCGGGCTGCAGAGGGTGTGTTATCCACAGGTTATGGGCCGAGAGAGCCAGCAGCAAAATGTGTTGAAAGTTTTAATCTTGCATGCTGGATTTAAAGACTTGAGCCCGTTTGTTGGCTGGTGTGTGTCGTAATGTGTTTCCCTTTGTTGTGGCATTACACTGCTCAAAGGCAGACAGGGAGGTGTGTTATCTAAACAGAGCAAGTTAAAGAAAGTGTGTGTGTGTGTGTGTGTGTGTGTGAGGGAAGAGCCCAGGGTTTATCTGCGGCGTAGTCGTCTGAATCCCTGCTTACGATATCATTTGTACAGGTTGGAAATGTCACTGAATATCAATAGCCATATCCCCTGACCCATAATGAAGGCTAAGCAATTCATCCCCGACTCCCACAAGTACTTAAACTTCAAACAAGAGGTCAGACAACTAGAATTTAGAGCCCAGTCTATCCCATAAATCTGCACCACAACACAGTCAAGTGTCTGGAACTCTGCAGGACTTTCAGCTAAACTTGTGGGTTTGTCAGTATTCAAAACATCAAACAAAAGATCTGAAAATGTCGAAACGTTGAATTTGAAAATAGAGCTGCAACTAACGATATTGGATTATTTTCCCAATTAATCTTAATTGAGAAAAAACAAGATGAAAAAATCTTCAAGAGATTTTGAAGCGTTTTGCTTCAGGTTTCTTGTCCAAAACTCAAAAGCCATTCAGTGTAAAATCAATATGGAGCAGAGAAAAGCACTGACTGAAAGTAGTTGCCCAACTAATCAATTAACGGCTCTAGCCCTTCAGAAAGCGTGTGTGTGTGTGTGTGTGTGTCTTATCTTCTCCGTACAGTGAGCTGCTCTTTGTAGCACAAAGTGCATCAAGTGAGGAAGTTTAATCACTGAGCAGGGAGGGTTTATTTATTGGCTCCTCAAGGTGCTGCAGCGTATTAAACTGCAGAATGAAACAACCAAAAGGGTCCAAGCGGTAACAGATCTGAAGCTCTTTGCTTTCTGTTGTCAACAGCTCTTTTTTTTTTTTACGTTGATGTCTCATCGCTTCATTTGGCAGTAAAGCTTCTGAAAGCCTCATCCTGCTCCCTCATCCCACCGGCTCTAATCTAAACCCGACTCTCCGGATTCACCTGCCTGCTGAAAATAAACCCCAAATAAAGCCAGAACGCTCATTTTTACCTGTGTGTGTATATCAAGGATGTAATCAGATATTAATGCTTTCTATAAACAAAAGCTGCAGGTGTTGGACATGGACTAATGCAGTGAAATAAGTGTCCTAAAATATATTATCTGTTGATCCCTGTCAAGTTTTTTAGCTCCTGTTTCTCTGTTTTCTATCAGAAAAAAAAATCTTGCTTTACATTGATGCACAAATCAGAGCAATTTGGCAAAGCAATTTGTTCCGTGCATTGATGACCTTCTTGAGACGGGACTCCAGAGGGGCTGGGGATTGTGTGTCCGACCAGAAGATTGGCCTGAGAGCTGGAAAAGATGGAGAGAAATAATGATAGTGGAGGCAGAGCGAGAAGAGACAATTGGATGGGAGAGATGGATCGATTTTAGGGAGCTGTTTTCTCTCTCCGTTTTTCTAAAAGTGCTGTGAAGGGTTTTTTTTGTGTGGAGAAAGAGCCGGGTTTATAGTTGAAAGGGAGAAAATGTAGACGGCAAAAGCACAATCGTGGCAGCAGGATGCGGCTTTGCCCTCCGCTGTTAGAGATTGAGGTTTCAGGCAGATCTGTTGATGGAAAGCAGCTCTGGGAGTGGACACATGAGGCAAGGGATTAAAAAGGAAGACAGATAACTCAGGGCACAGAAAAACACGAGGAAGGGAAACGTATGATTAGAAGCTTGAGGTAAAAATAGAAGAAGAGATGCGGTTAAGGTGTGAGGATTGTGATATTACCTATTTAACACCTTCACTCAAAGGGCCAAACCCCTCCTTGTCATTTCACAAGCATCACGTCTGTCTCTGACGTTTCTAGTTGATCGTATACAAGTTCAACATCACTTAACATGTCCACCGTTTTTGTAGCTTCCTTATGGACGCTCACATACGATCTCTAGCGCCTGGTTGCTAGTTTTTAATCGAGGTTGATGCCCAGAAAGGTCCAAAATATAGCAAATACTCGCATCTCAACTACACAATTGTCTCAAAGATATGTCAAAGGTGAGAGCTTGGCTCGGTTTTTCGTTACTCTTTTGTGTATAAAGTCTTCGTTCTTCTCTTTCTCTTGTGTTTATTAAAACAAATATGTAAAATGTTTAAAATGTCATTTTAGGGTTCTCTAAGTTTCGAAAGTGGTTTCCAGGTCGGCATCCCTTTATATTTTGAGTCCCTATGTTTTTCCCTCTCTACACACTTCTGGGTGATGATTGAGAGGGATTATTCCTGTTTGACCCTAGAACACTATCGTTACAAATAACGTTGGGTATATTTTACCCGATATAATGTACATGATAAAAGATACTTCTCATCAAGTACATGAAGTACTCTTCTTTTATTTTACCCTATAGACGTTCTCATGAAATGAAAAACAAGTATCATGGGGGGGATCCTAAAAAAAGGCAAAAAATCAGGCGGGAAATTAGGGAATCGTCAATAAAACATGATTCAAAATATAAATAATGGGACATGTGAGCCTTGTCCTGTGAAGGCAAAGTCTCCCTGCAACGGTAATATCCATCCAAAATGTGTTTAAAAATGTGTTAAAAAAACACAGGGATTGGAGCAGAGAGACACGCCCACCTTCAATAACGTCTGTGAGCAGCATGAAGCTACACGAGGACACACGCAAATTACGTAACCACTGTGTATTTATTTTAATATTGCACATTTGAATCTGCAGTCAAAACCGGCGACCTTTATGCTCACCCTGTGCACGGATCAATAATCCACCGTCGGCCGCGTGCATGGGTGCTCACACTGAACGTAAAAACAGAACCCCGATTTTGTCCAATGACAATTCCAAAAAGTTGATTAATCTTGAGGGAAAAACAAGAGTAGGACTGCATTACTTTGTGCAGTTCAACTATGAGAAAGTAATGAGAAGTATGAAGCCGCAGATGGCTGGAAGAGGCGAACAAGCTGGTCTGTCTGCTCTGCACAAAGTTAAATGTAATATGACAGCAGTCTTAAATGTTAACATTACATAGCAATATTAAAAACAAGCCTACTATAGTTTCCAACAACCCGATTCTAAAATAAGGGCGTGGAATTCACCGCTAAACCTTTTCTGTAAAATGCTGCCAGGCTTCACAAAATCATCCACGCGGTTTCATTACAGTGTATACCGTGTTTAACTGGTCCTCCAGTTATTCCTTTGCATCTTTCACCAAAACATTCCTGCATGGGCGAACTGCAAATTAATTTTTAAGTCGACATTCATATTAAATATGAAAAAATAAACATGTGCAAGGTTAAGAGATTTGCAGACTAAGTAAGACGACATCGAAGCGAGTTGTGCTTTCTCAAGCATAAAAAATACATGCCATCACTTGACCTGAAACCACAATGTGCGTGTGTGTGTGTGTCTGTGTGCGTGTGTGTAACAAGACACAACATGTGGGAGGTTGCGTTGAGTTTAATGCAGTTTGTAGCCTCAGGTCTGTTGTCAAGCCTCCGCGTCCCGCTTTCCACTCCATTCACGTCTGTTCCGTGTACGATCACCCAGCTCAACCTCGCTCCTCTCTTCTGACGTGCCCTTATAACAGTGTGGAGTTCTCGACAGTAATTGAGTGCTGTTGAGAAAGTCTGGATCTCTCGGAAAGAAAAAGGTTGAGGTGGAGCGAGAGGGAGGATGGTGAAGCGACATACTGTAAGAGGGAGGTGGAACTCCATCACGTATAACACTGACATGTCTCGCAGGACCAGATGCACGAGCAGATGGTGCGTTCACATGGAATATTTACAATGCAAAACGACTGCAGAGAGAGATTTTTGGTTTTCATGTTGCGTGAACCACCAATATTGGAGTCAGTGTTTACCGCCTGTTGTAACACGGCGAGCTGACGTGCAGCGGCTGTTGAGCGTACGCACGTGCATACGTTGTAATAATAATAATAACACTTTTAATTTATATAGCGCTTTTCAAATGCTCAAAGACGTTGTGCGTTTCATTGTGTTTGCTCAGCAGGGAGAGTAGAACTTTACTCTTTTTTCTTTTTTCAACCGGTTCAGAAATCTGAGTCTGCAAACACCGAGAGACACGAGCTCAGTCATGCAGCACCGTGCTCTCAATTCCCCTTTTCCTTTACATAAAAAGCTCCAACTAGGTGATTTAGCCTTGAAATAAAATGTGTGCATGCAGTCGTAGAATGACTCAAGATTTCGAAAAACAGAGATGCTCTGTGTTTCCCCCTCGGCCATGCAGGGGAAATATGAGCAGATGCTCTCCGAAAGAAATGTCCTTTCTTAGACATGGTGGTCTTTTCAGCCGGTCCCATTCACACTGAAAGCTGCTACTGCATTTATTTGCCAAATATATCTCGGGGTGTTTCTTCTCCTGAGTAAGTATGGACGGTCTTAGGCAGCTGGTTCCACTTCAGATCCACTTCCAGGTTAAATACCTGCAATTGGTTGAGTCAACTGCCCGGTGATATGTAGAGGAAAAAAAAGGGTTTTTGTTTTTACAGAAATAATAAAGCATTTAACGAAATGTGCTCATCTGCTAACTGAGAATCTTTTGTATTCTCACAACTGTACAGTAATTATGAGCTAACATGAGCAGCTGGTTAGCTTAGCTTGGAAGTACATTAGCTTAGCTCTGTCCAAAGGTAACTTCCTGGAGACTACTGTACAGACATGAGAGTGTCTCTAAATACATATAAATTAAAGAACGAGAAAAAGTGCATTTGCCAAAGTTTCCAACTATTCCTTTAAAGATGAAGTTAATTGAATTTTGCTTCCTAAAATGAGTGAAATCTAGCCAGAATTAAAAGAAGGGTTTCAAAGATAATCTAGTTAATTTACAAGGAACCTAACCGTACTTTACAGTCCTGCGTCCAACCCCCTAAAGTCTCTACAATCCCGCTGTACCCGGCCAGGATGTGACACCCCGCTGCAGTACGTGCTGCTGTTGACTGTGTTGTTCACAGTTTAGATGAATGAGCCTATTAGAAGACACGGTGGGGGTTATCTGTCAGCATCACCGTCCCCCTGCGTGCTCAGACACCGTCTGCCGCCACTATCATCGGACACCGCCGCTGTCATTCTGCGTGTGCGTGCGTGCGACTGAATTATGCATGACAGTGACAGAAGGGAGCGCACGCTACCAACAGGACCGTGCGGCGTCTCGGGCCGCGATGCCGCTTCGCTACTCGTAAACAAACGTGTGAAAGCATAGCCGTTAATTTAAAGAGCAAATTACCTGTGATGGCAGTAGTTACACGTCGCTGCGGCTCGTTTAGTTTAGTTGGCTGTAGTGCAGCTAAAATGACTTGATCAATTGATTGACATTAAATCAGCAGCACTCATTTAGCTCACTGATAAAGTAGTCACATGATTAATTGATTAATTAAACACTCAGAGAGGGGCATGCTCGTGGCTCTGTAAAGCTCCACTTTTTTTAAATGTCATTTTAGAGATACATTTGTCTTATTGTCAAATAATGAATGGATGTTTATGTCGTTCTGCTGAGAACAGAGGTGGCCGCCTGTGTAGCTGCTGCACGTCTCACATTAATGAAAGATCCATGCTGCAGTTTGACTCGGAGAAGGTAGAGGAGGAAATCCTTGGAAGCCGCTGTGCTCATGGTGCAAAGAGGAGGAGGAGGAGAGCGGCACAGCTACTGTACTGTGGCTAAGGATGTCTCTGCCTCTGCCATCCAAACAACCAACAGACAGCATTCTGGGAGCTCATTACAGAAGCCTCTGAGCTGGAGGAGACGCTGCGGCGGTGTGGGGATCAGGGAGCCAGTTCAGTGAGCTCAGCCCCAGCTGCACTAACAGTCTTTCACCGAGAGACCAGGCCAGCGGGAGGAACCAACAGTGACGGCGTGGGATTTGCCTGAGCTTCTCCTCCCATCCCACGAGCATTCATTTAAAGCACAGGGACAGGAGTCGGGAGGTGTGTGCAAAGTGGAGCAAACACAACATAACTCACGCTGAGCTGGAGAGCAATTTTTCCGCCCTAATTTTGCTCCTTAACCACCATAGGTGATCCATAAATTGCTGATTCCCTGGAGTGCCGTGCCATTTGAGAACAATTATATTGTGCTTTTCTGCTGCGGCATTCAACGGATGTCTGATACTGTGACGCTGCTAATTCTTAGTGAATGGTTGGTGGCTAATTCATCGTCAAGGCCTCGTTAATCTCGTTATGTGGTTGATTGTGTGGCGTCTCTTTGTGTGCTCGCTGTCTCTTTTTTCTTCTTCTTCCCGTTGGTCCGACTCCATCGGCCCTGTCCAATCCATCCTCTCCGCCTTGATTTCACTTCTCAGTCGATGATTGTGTCTCCCCCCCTCCGTGTGTCTTCTTCTGCAGAGCCGCAGTCCACGGCACTCCCAGTCCACCCAGTCTGGGCTCGCCGACCAGGCCGCCAAGCTCTCCTTCGCCTCCGCTGAATCCCTGGAGACCATGTCAGAAGCCGACGTCCCCGTCGGGTTCAACCGCATGAACCGATTCCGCCAGAGCCTGCCGCTCTCCCGCTCCGCCAGCCAGAATAAGCTACGATCTCCAGGTTAAGATCTGAAGCATTGCTGGCTGTGTCAACATGCTGGTTGGACTGGCGCTTCCACAGAAAGGGACAAAGCGTTATACTTTCCTCAGATTCCTCAGATAGCAAATCTTTTTTTCCAGTTTTGACACAATCAGCTTGAAAGTGTAGTTTATTATATTTACTTTGGAATTAATAACGCATACTATTTTGCGTAGGTAGTTATTTGTTTATTTAGTTTACTACAAAAGGGCCTTGGGAGTGAAGACCGGATTAGTGAGATCTCCACATGCAGGAGTGTGTTTTGTCTGTGAGATTTAGAAAGAAAAGTGTGAGTAAAACTAAAGTGGCCGTCACTGAGGAAGGTCACTTTTTGAATGAGGAGTTGAGACTGAAGTAGATCTCTCCTCTCCATGTCTCTTTACTAACCACTTTGTTTTCTTCTCTCCTCAACTCGTCTGCAATATCTACCTTACACTGCTTGACTTTTAATCACTGGTCTTTCTTTGCTTTGCTTGTTCTTTTTGTTTGTCCCTCTGGTCTATGAAGATGAATATTCAGGTTAGTCAGGTGTCAGACTCATTTTTTTACCTATAAAATCGAGGGTTGCACTATCTGACAAGCGGGCTGTGTTGGGGGTAATTTGATATCCATTGTTGCCGTTTTAATATTGATAGGAAGTAAAGGTTTTATTTTATGAAAAGTAGTAATGTAAAAAACAGTTTTACCATAAACATGCACCGTAGCTATGCATTCCCACACAGCTAGCACAGTCTTCTTCTCTGTCAGTGATACAAATTGCTATCTGGATCTCGTAAAACAAAACACACAACATCTTTATCATAATTGGCACCACCATATCTCTAAAAATGGAAACGTAATGCTACAAAGATTTGACAGAACTGCTTTGCTCGTACTTCTTTTCCATCCACCAAACCCCGTGCCCGTCTGACTCGACCGTCTCTCCTCTAGGCGTGCTGTTCCTGCAGTACGGAGATGAGACGCGCCGCGTTCACATCACCCACGAGCTGAGCAGCCTGGACACGCTGCACGCGCTCATCGTGCACATGTTCCCCCAGAAGTTGACGGCAGGTATGCTGAAGTCACCCAACACGGCCATCTTGATCAAGGACGAGGCGCGCAACGTCTTCTACGAGCTGGAGGACGTCCGGGACATCCAGGACCGCAGCATCATCAAGATTTTCCGCAAAGAGCCCATCTACGCTTCCTACCCTGCTGCCGCACACCTGGCTAACGGAGACCTGAGGGTGAGGAGAAGGGGGAGGGGGATTTGAAGAGGGTGAACAGGGTTATTTTAGAGAGAGAAAGCTGTCTGATCTCCCGCTAGTCTGATGTTTGACAAATGAGCTGCCAGTGAGAAGCGCTATAACGCTCTGCCTCGACGTGAAGAGCAGCGGCGTGCTTCTCCGGCAAGGTAATGGTGTACTTAATATTTCAATGGTAACTTTGACAGGCTGTTATTGTGGACGTGGGTTAGTAATTTAACAGGTATTCCTCCTGGAAATGTACTTCTTATCTTCAAGTAGGCCATCTGTTGCTGTGCAGACACCGGAGAACAATGTTCCTCTGTGAAATGAGCATATTTTAACATCCGAAGCTATTTCTGCTTCAGTGAAGATCAAGGAAGCCTAAGGGAGAGCTTTTTTTTCTAATTATTTCATAAAAAAAACCAAAACCGTGCTTACCATCTGCATTATATTCACACAATGCTGAGAATACGACTGCGATTAACCATGCAAACAGGCAGCGTAAAACGATGTGTAGCTTGTGTGTGCATGTGCTGCTCTGTGTGTTTTGTGTGTTCGCTTACAGTGTGTGTGTACGAGAAACAGAAAGAGGTAGAGAGACAGCTGGCCAGCACTGTCTACACAATCTACATTTTAATACATCCACAGAGTTTAAAACCAGGGAATCTTAAAGGCATTTCTGTGTATTACATGGTGCCGCATGCGAGGTAGCTAGAAACAGGGCTGTGTTGAGCAAATAAGTACTTATGTGACAAGGGGAAACAGAGTATTTGGCTTTTTAAAGCTGCAGAAATGAGAAAAGAAATGAGAAAAACAAATGCAGAGGAGGGTGAAAAGCATTTATGATGAAAGGCAGGTTGAGGAAAGTAATACAAATATACGGCATTCACTTGTTCAGTGTGAATGAATAGCTTTGTCTCTGTTAAATTCTGTTTAATAGAATATAAACATATGTTTTGATTTTGAGGTTGGACTCAAACTATGCTTGTAGTTATGTAACAATAAGCCAATAAAACTTAAAATAAAACTTGGCCGACGAAAGATAAATTATTACATTTCACTAAAATCTATGCTTTCCTCCTCGCTCTTCCTCAGGCATGCTGCCATGTTAAATATTTTACCTGAAGAGAACTCCTTACTATGAACTACAAGAGCTCAGGGAAGCTAACTTAATTTAAAGTGAAGATCAATTGTAATTTTTAAACATCACCCTAAACCATGAAGTCGAATGAATTGATGAAATTAATCTATCGCCGCGCTCTAAATAGGAACGTGTGACCTACAGAAAACTGTATTTTATTCAGTGACAGTTCTCTTTTCTGTCGTTGACGTAATAACAACAAATACCTTTTGTAGAATAAATTCTGCAGTTGGATTTATAATTGGTCTTTTGAGAAACCATCAGCCTGCACCGACTCAGCCGCCTTCGTGTCAAACTGACTCGCGGGAAGGCGGCGCGCTCTCATCCGTACGTCTCCATGGTAACCGTCATCCTCGCTTGTTCCTTTTCAGAGGGACATGGTGTACTCCTCCCGCGACTCCTCCCCGACTCGCCGCACCAACACGCTCCCCTCCTCCACGGCCGCGGCGCCCTCCGGCTCTCCGTCGCGCTCGCGCCTCTCCTACAGCGGCGGCCGCCCTCCGGCCTTCACGGGGTCCCACTCGCAGCACGAGCAGCCGCGGCACCCCCACCACCCCTCGGCCGGCCACGGGGCCAACGTGGGCATGTCCCCCTCGCCCAGCGCCATCCTGGAGCGCCGCGACGTCAAGCCCGACGAAGAGGTGTCCGCCAAGAACATGGCGCTGATGAAGAGCGAGGGGCTGTACGCGGATCCCTACAGCCTGATGCACGAGGGCCGCCTCAGCATCGCCTCCACGCAGTCGCTAGCCGCCATCGGAGACCCCTTCAGCTTCCCCGTGACCAGCGGCCTGTACCGCCGCGGCTCCGTGCGCTCCCTCAGCACCTACTCGGCCGCTGCTCTCCAAGGGGACATGGACGACTCCCTCTACAAGCCCGGAGGTTCGCTCTACTCCGACACGTACTCCTCCGCCACACTCGGAATGGGCTTTCGAATGCCGCCGTCGTCCCCGCAGAAAATCCCCGACATGCAGATGAGGGACAGGGACTCGTATTCCAGCTCGCCCAGCAGAGCCTCACCTGTCAGGCAGTCGTTCCGGAAGGACTCGGCCTCCTCCTCTGTGTTCGTGGAGAGCCCCAAGTCGAGGCCCAGCTCCGGCTCCGAGCCTCTGTGCCTGACAGCCGGGCCCGGGGAGGGCGGCAGGGCCACGCCGGGCTTCGGCTCCTCCATGTCTGGACAGGACCCGGACATCAGCCGGTCAGTGCCAGTCTGTGTGGGGATTATTTTTATTAATCTGCCTTTTGTAGCGACATGAACACAATGTTATCTGCTTAATGCATGAAATGTTTCTTTATTTGTGTTTTCTCTCCTGATTCATCGGATCATTATCATCGTGAATTATTATAATTTGTATTGATGTTTTCTCTTAAACTTTGATTGTAACTTACGATATTACAATTAGATATTTTAAACCAAGTTCACAGGTACTTTTAAAGCTGCTTACTCTACAGCGCCGTGTGTTGCACAGGTAGACATTGTCCATTTCTCTGTAATCCTCTGCTTCTGCCTTTGTGCCGTCGGTGTTTGGTGATCGATCTGTGACAATTGCATTTGCAGGGATCATCGTCTGGAGCGCATGGAAGCAATGGAGAAGCAGATAGCCAGCCTCACTGGCCTGGTCCAGAGTGTGCTGACCAGAGCACCAGACAGTGACAGCACGTAAGACCCTCCATTATCCCCCATTAACCGTCTAAAACCCACAGATACAGCTTCAGGTCAGACACACGGGCAGCGTTATCGACAGCAGCGGCAGCATGCTATTATCAGAGTCATTACTTTGTGTGAGTACGCAGCACTAAACATTAGCTTCAGGGCACAGTGCTATTGATTCATGCCTCGATACATAGAGATGTGTGAGATCACCTTTCAGTAGATTTTTAGTTTACACCTGGAACAGTGTTGTCGTGGCACTTCGGCCTCACGAACGCAACAGGAGCTCGTGAAGAAGAAGACCACTTGTTAGTGTCCAGTAGTCGTGCTGTTAGCGTTAGCACTGTAATTGCCTTGCCCTGTGGCCGTTGATCCTCAGATGCGGCCTGCTGCGTCTCTGCATGATGGCGGGCTGCCCTCCGGACCAAGGGACGGAGTTCTCACGGCCATTACCTTTCTCTTCCAGCGAGAAGACCGAATCCAACAGTGAAGGCTCCGCCACTGGACGTGAGTACAGCAAGCGTTTCCTGCCTTCTGCGTCCTCTTGATGCTGATCTGTGCAGAAATTATTGTGATTTCTTCCTTTTTTTTTTCTGGAAAAACAATGCACCGCAATTTTAAAATGGGATCGTTGACACAAACAGGCAGTGATGGAGACCTCCTGGTTTATATTACTCTCTCACAGTGGGAAGCTGGAAGCTGCTGTCTTCATCACCTTCTTCAGTTCATAATTGTGGAGGTGGTTATTTTAAGGGCACAGTTTGGTTTATTTGGTCCAAACCCAGAGAAAACTATTCTGCATCTTTAGTCAGATTCTGGGGACTCAGAGACACTCAGAAACAGACCAAGACCCGCCTTGTTTTCTGCACCAGAGTTTGATTGACAGCTTTCACACCTGCCCAAATGAACCGGACTGAACATGGAAACACACCAGTTTATTTTAACGGATTCGAACTGGTCAAGTTTCCACCTCATACATCACTCCCTTCTCTTTCTTCTCTTTCACTTTTTGTTTTTCTCCAGAAGAGATTCACTCCAAATGACTCATTCACCATTTAAATAAATAGAATTTTTAAAGTTAGAGGCCATCGAGACTTTAAAGGAACTAAAAGACACTTGATAATTGTCCTTCTCAGTCAGATAAGTATTTAATGAATTTGTCCATTATGGGGAAGTTTTAAGCTCACAAAGTGAAAATACAGGAAGCAGAAACAAACAAACCGACATACACCATAAACTTCTTGGCGAGGTAATAAGACAGTTTGGAAGGTTTATTTTGTCACTATCTATGTGGTGGATGCATAGATGTTTAATTTAATGTTTATTTATCAAACTGTCAGACTTTAATTAAAAAAATATATCTATTTTTCTGCATAGAATTTTGGAAAATACTGATAGGACCTGTTTTCCAACTTGTGTAGGCCGTACATAGCATTTCTGAAACAAATATAATTCCTCTCCTTCCCGTTTCTGTCCCATGTCCCTAATTGTGTCTCGGTTTTGGCCCAAACAAAGCTCTTTGCTGCAGCCAGACCTTCACAGGGCCAGAGCAAGGACACGGTAGTCTTTGAAGCGCCCGCACAAATTGACACAGCGCTCAAAACACTTAGCCGCCACCGGAGTCATTTTCTCTGGTGCAGTCGATAAAAATTCTCTCCAGGATCATCATTCTGTAAATATGAACTTTTAAGACGTTCCTTTGACTCTCTATCACCCTCTCATTAATTTCTCGGTAACCGGCTCACTCTCTCTATATTCCAGCTGGACGGCTGAAGCAGAAAGGTATATTGCCATCTCCTCCTCTATATCGCCCTTTTTAATTTCTCCTCTCAGACTCTCTCGTGGCTCTCTGCTCGCTGTATGGGTGTGTGGTGTTGCTGCTTAGCTGGCGGCGTCTATCCTCACGTTTTCCTCCTGGCTGGTTTCCCGGAGAGCGAACCCCCAACCCTCCCTCCTGTCTCCGTCTCTACTTTTTGAATTTCTGCTTGGCTTTGCCTTTGGGAATTTCAGAAAGTTGTTTTTGTCACAGACTTGGCTCTCCTTTGTAAATGTGTATGAGTGTGCGTGTGTTCAGGAGGTGTGTGTGTGTGAGAATAACTGAGGAGTCAATGGTCATATTCGCAAAGCCCTGTGTGGAGATAAGAGCATGGTTATCCCCCTGTGTGTCACTACTGAACAGACTAATTGCACTTCTATATGGGTTACTAATAGCATGAGCTCTCATATCTCCCAGTGGGCTATTAGAGTTTTGTGAATATGGTGCTTTTTTACCATTCACACACTGTATTCGTTCCAGTGTGTGCCCAGATGCTCTATTTACGTGCACTTCTTTGAGCCCGTGTCCTGTGTGTGCGCGTGTGCGTGTGTGTGTGTGTGTGTGTGTGTGTGTGTGTGTGTGTGTGTCTGTCCTGCTGCGTGACTGAAAGCCTCACGTGAGCACATGCCCAGCAGACTAATCAATTTGTTTCCCCCGACGACCTCCTGCTGACGCTCTGTGTCCCGCTCTGTGATTGGCAGCTCACACGCCGTCGGCTCCTCTAGCTCTGATGCCGCCGCCGCCTTCTCACACGACGCCGGTGAACAGCGCCGGGCGCCTGAAGATGCAGCTCCACCTGCACGGCCTGCAGCAGAACGCCACCGACCTGCGCAAGCAGCTCAGCCAGCTGCGCAAAATACAGGTACAACGTTTATGCATCGAGAAAATAAAGAGCCTGTTCTCCCAAATAACAACACGTGGTATATACTATTAGTGGTCTCATACCCATGAATATAGTTAGTTTCATTTCAAATATTTCTTTGATATTCTACTTCATAATTTGTCTCCTTTTCTTTGTTGTTTGTTCTTTCTTAAATATAGTTTTTATTATGATAAATCCTCATTAAACTCAATCATTCTTTAGTCCCTCAGACCACATTTGACACTTTATATGTGGTTTGCTTTTGTTCCACAGTTTCCCCCAAAAGTTGTAGAAAACAGCTAAATTAGTCTTCAATTAGAATTCTTCAAAGTTTCTAAAAGCATTTGTCAATCTAACATTTTTATGAAGTTGAATGCACACTATTAAGTATTTCAACACACACATGCTCTGCATGCAGCATCGCTGGCTTTGATGTTTATTTGATCTTCTCTTCAATACCACACCTACAGTAAATAACAGCTGCAGGTTCACGTAGCTCTGCTGCCTCCTGACACATTGAGGTCAACGTACCTTTTGAGGATTTATAATAAAATAGAACGAGCGGAAGATAAAAGCTTCGTTCACATGGTGTGATGCAGAATCATGCAGATTCCTATGAAATGCCACAAAGTTAACGAGAATGTGGCGACGCTGTCCTCCTCTATGCCGTCTACCTCTGATGCCAGCGATGCCATGGTTACAGCAGGAAGAGCTGGTGAGTCAAATGGAAACGAGACCGGAGGAGTGACAGATGATGGGCCCGTGGCACGTTTATTTGTTCCCTGACAGCAGTCACCCGAGCTTCTAGAAATGGCCCAACAGTGGGAGCTGTGCTGTACCCACAGAGGACAGCTTGCTGTGTACCTGTAGGTGCGCCCAAGCGTGACCTCTGCACCTGGACCTGAATATGGGCGCCCGTGGCGATGGCCAACAGCTTAAATTTTACATGCCGCTCATGAATTATTCAGAGACAGTGTGCGGGAGAGACAGGCAACTGGGAGAGAGGGAGGAAACGATTAAAATAAAATAAAATCAATGACATTTTTTTTTTAGGTATATATATATTAATATATTTTTTAATATTTGATCGTACTCCCAGTGCTGGACTTGATGCATCTGCGGCATCAGTGCCGGTGGTATATTGGGGGAATACTGAGTAGTTTTAAATGTTAGCGATATCGGTGCGTTGCAACCTCCTGGAACATAAGGGCCGATCAATTATTCATCTTTCTTGCTTACCAGGTGTTTTTCATCGCAGGGAGTTGTATTACACGTAGCAGTCCTGTAGAATATTCCATTTATAACACGGAGAGGGAGCCGAGTTCACGCTCAGTGCTTCTGTCCACAAACAGCCTTCGTTCTCCTCAGGCTTTCTGTGTGAGGAGAAACATTATATGCACGGGCTGACACACACACACACACACACACGGAGGGAGCTACTTGCTAGCAGTGCTCTTAAGGGTAAAGACTCATCTGATGCCATGGTTGCTGCATGATACATAACCAGCCAGAGCAAAATGTTCTCGTGGCAGAGAAGGTCGCAGATTAAAACAAGAGGCCACGGCCTTCCCTCCTTCACAGCTACTGTAAATCACTGAGGTCTGCTTTGAAAAGCCTTGGGCGACGGCGAGTCTCCTCTTTTTTGTCCTGTTTTTCTGCTGCAATGAAAGCAGTTTTTAATCAAATAATTTCGCGAGGTTAACGAGGATAACGTTGATAAAAGTCAAATTCCAAAAAGTTTGCAGAGTGAACACCAGGCCCTGCTGAAGAAAGAGCAATAACATCTGTAACATTGTGTTTGAATGCCTGCGTGTGTGCGTGTGTGTGTGCGTGTGTGTGTGTGTGTGTGTGTGTGTGTGTGCGTGCAGATGGAGAACCAGGATTCGGTGCGAACTCTGCTGAAGCGGACAGAAGCGGAGCTGAACGTGCGCGTGGCCGACGCCCTGAGGAAGCAGGAGGATCCTCTGCAGAGACAGCGCCTCCTGGTGGAGGAGGAGAGACTCAAGTACCTCAACGAGGAGGAGCTCATCATCCAGCAGCTCCAGTCAGTGACGGGATGATAATGTCTTTTTTTATTTTTATTAATAATAATAATTCGAACGTTAGCCGTCAAAAGAAACATTGATGCCTTGAATTGAATAGAAAATATATACGTAAATTGGCCGCTATCTCATTTAAGATGAGTCTCATCACATATTTCGTAATTGCTTCAAAACGTAACAAAGTTCATATCTGTTTTATAATTACACGACTCGCAGGCGGACGCCGTGATAGGATGAAATTGTAACTGTAATTAAGCCCGGCACAGAGCAAGATGCTTATTAAGATCTGAGGTACGAGACGGTGCAGCAACTAATTGAAGTGACTGCAAAACTCGAGTCGAGAGCTACCTTGAGATTTAATAATCAGATAACTTGCTTCTGTCTCACATGTGGAAACGTTCCGCTGGTAATAAGTCCTGGGTCTCACTTCCTGGATCTCTCTCTGAGCGGCGGGTTTGATTGCGGTCTAATTGGTTGAACTGTTAGATGATCTCCGCTAATCAATGTTGGTTACTCATGCCTGGCTAATAGCCAATTTATTTTTGCTTAATTATACACGGAGCTCTCGTTCATTACGTCACTTAAGGCTGAGCCGACCAGACACGTGCTCGATAGCAGAGCCGAACAAACTCACATTTGGGCAGATTCTCTGTTTTTAAAAACTTTGGCGCACCCGGCCACACTCCTCCAGTTCATCTGTCCAGAGCTGTCGCTCCTCCTGCCAAGCTGATGGAGAGACAGTTTATTGGCCGAGGTTTTACTGAAACTCAAACTAATTCTCAGTCGACTCTAAAGTGTAGCAGAGGAATCCCCGGTGTTCAGCCTTCTGTCTGTTCCATCACAGCGACCTGGAGAAGTCGGTGGAGGAGATCCAGAAGGAGTCGTCTGTCAACCACAAGCTGGTGACGGTGCAGGAGCTGGAGGAGAAGGCCACTCTTCTGAGGAAGCTGGGAGAAACACTCACAGAGCTGAAGAGTGAGTCACGCCGGCGCATTTCACATTCTGTGCACAAAAACAGAAAACAGTCTTTTAGTCAGGCAGACAGTTTATAAAGCACTAATTACTCACCAAGGCGCTGATTAACTTTTTGTCACCCACAGCCGACATGTCAAGCGTTTAATCAGTCTCACATGGCTCATTGTCTTAATGAACCCGCTGACCGTTTACACTAGTTAAAAAATGTTTCATTTGATTAACATGAAGGGCTTTTGACACGTTGAATTGATTCGTTTGGGGGCAACATGGTTGGTTTCTTGCGTTACCGCTGCTTTTTCCTCCTGCAGATCAGTTCCCAGGCCTGCAGAGTAAGATGCGGGTGGTGCTCAGGGTGGAGGTGGAGGCCGTCAAGTTCCTGAAAGAAGAGCCGCACAGGCTCGACGCCCTTTTAAAACGCTGCAAGACTGTAACCGACACCCTCGCCACCATGCGCAAGTATGCACCCGCTCAGCACCCGTGTGCTTTATGCGCCCGCTTTAAAGAAGCTGATTGTGCATCACATTCTTAAAAACGTTTCCATCTTCAAGTCAATGCGAGGACAGTTTTTAAAGTGATCCTATAAATTCGGATGTAAGTGTTTTTGTGCGATGCATTCTCACATAGTGACGCTTGCAGTGAAATATGTCCGACATTAGCTGCCACGAAAACGCACCCATTTGTAATCAATTCGATGAAAGCTTATCCATTTGTACGTCTGCCAAACAGATTATGTTTTCACCCTGTCTTTGTTTGCGAGTCAGCAGAACATTATGGATTTTCTTAAAACGTGGTGGACAGACGGGCCTCGGACCGAGGACAAATTGATTAGATATTGCTGTCAAATCGGATTAGATATTTCCGCCATTAAACGTTTATTGTTTGAAGCCAAAGCTCTTAAAACCAGCCGAGATAGAGAGGTGAATTACAGTCATAATGTCTGTGTAAGTCATGAAGGGTGCATTCCAGCATCTAGTATGAGAGTGACCACCTGACTTTATGGGTAACTCTCTAACGAAGGCTCTTTTCAGCTACATGAAAAAATACTTTCAATTTTATGGCAAGCGTGGATTTTTAAAATGTGCCTTTCAGCATTCTGTCGTCTATCTCCTAATCAGCCGTGTGTCCAAAAAAGCACTGCACTTTCTGGTTTAATTAACCTCACTGATCAAAAGAGCTTATCAAATTCATTTTTCCTCTCATATTGTGGGAGAAAGAGAGAGAATTGGCGAGGTTTGCGCCCTTTACAGTGTTCCTAGCTTTTTCCAAAAAACAATGTTTTGGCATTGAACAACAATAGTTTTCCCTTCAAGTAAGAATGGATTATTCATGTTTCTGCTTGTGTTACATTTCAAAGAGTTGTTTAATGAATTCCTCTTCTGTGTCTTACCAGACAAGCCAATGAGGGTGTGTGGAAGAAGCAGGAGGACTTCTCTAGTCCTTCATCAAAGCACAACGATGACTTGCGAAAGTTTTCGGACTTCGACATCTCCACCAGCCCGCAGCTCACGATGAATGACTTTGGGGGCGGCAACAGCCTGTCCAACTGGAGCCCCCACGCCAGCCTCAGCCGAGGCCACGGGACCCTGACCGGGACTCACAAGGACAATCACCCTCCTGTTCCCCACAAGGGCAAAGCCCTGGAGGAGCTGGAGCGCCGGGCTTTAGCTGACAAAGCTTTATCCGTGGAGGTCCGACTGGTAGGGCTTATTTCTTCTGTTTTCCACCTTAGTCTGCATTGAAAGAAAATCCTATCACGACACCACATTGTCCGTGTGTTAAATGAAACCGGTCTCTGCACTCCAACAGGCTGCAGAGCGGGACTGGGAGGAGAAGCGAGCCACTCTCACCCAGTACAGCGCCCAGGACATCAACCGGTTGCTGGAGGAGACCCAGGCCGAGTTATTGAAAGCAATTCCAGACCTGGACTTCGCCGCCAAGCAGATCAAGCCCTCCTCCAACACACCGTCCTGCCAGATCCTCCAGAGCGGGGTCCCGGAGCACCGCATCAGCAAGCCCCAGCACAAGCTGTCCGGGAAAGAGGGAGGATCCAGGCGGGGCTCCGGTGAGATGGAGAGCTCTTTTTAAAGTGAATCCAACTAGTTTGAAAACAGTTTTACGAGCCCTGCAGGTCATCAGATGTTGTGTTCACTGAACTAAATTCAACATTCAACCACATGCATTGTAATGCCTTCAAATGCCTCACAGCTTGTTCTCAAGTCCTTTCTCAAGATGCCCGATGTTTTTCTCCAGATGAGCTGACGGTGCCACGATATCGCACAGAGAAGCCCTCCAAGTCTCCTCCTCCTCCACCACCTCGACGCAGTTTCCCGTCTTCTCCGAGCCTCACCAGTCGCAGCGGGGAGCCCCTCATTCCTGGAAAAAGTATAAAAGTAAGACGGAGGACATTGAAAAGCACACAGTTGTAAAATCGATGTGCATCACATGAAGAAAGGATTGTCCCGTAGGTGTAAATGTTAACAGAAAAGTTCTCCCATAAAGGTTGTTCATGCTAAGCTATTGTTTTAAGGAAAAGTCTTGTGAGATCAAAACATTTTGTCCTTGTCTATAAAAAGTTGAAGCTGCAGGCTCGGGACTCTGGCTTCAGATATGTTCAAAGCCTTTCTTTTTTGGGGGGGTATTTGCCATTGCAGAAGTCTGAATCTGAGGAGAACGAAAGCCAGAAGCTGCATGTAAAACTGAGGAGGGCCGTGTCTGAAAACCCCCGTCCTGCGTCCACACCTCCCACACTCGCCTGTGGGGACCGGGAGGAAGGAGAGGAGGAGAAAATTGCTGCCGAATTAGAGGTAAACTATAAACACAGGTTGCGTATTTTCTCAATTATAACCTCAATAGGTTGTTGTTCAATGACTCGGAAAACTGCGCTCTTTTTTAAATGTATATTATGTAACGTCCACAATCTGCCAAACGGATTTTTTAGTGCTCACGCGTTCTCACAAGCAGACATGCTCACCGTCATTTACCACATGTTCAAGCAGCAGGTGCCATATGTCCTCCCGGCCCCCGGCACCGGCAGAGCCCAAAGATCACACACTGCTCAGTCACACACATCATCACCCAGGGCTCACAGATCACAGACAGACAGATGGACCCTGATGGCTGCTTGGACTGTGTTTGAGATGGCCTGCCTGGAGTTTGATGGAGCGCAGAGTCAACAAAGGCAGATTTTGGTTATTCAGTGGCTGTTTGTGTGCTACAGTTTATTACCGCTCTCAAACCTCCCTCTTCCCTCCCCAGCTGTTTGAGAGAGCCCCACTCAGACTTCCCCTTCCTCTCCCCCTCCCTCTGCCCGTTAGCCCTCGCAGCAGGAAACGTGTCCCCCCCTGCAGGCCGGATCTGTGGCCCTCTGAGGCCCCGGGCACTGAGGTATACCACTCTGGCTGACCCTGCGTGCCGTGGATTGCTGCCCTCTATGAACCTTTTTTCCTTTTCACCCCTCCGCCACACACAGAAACCACCGGCAACGACTCGGCCTCAAGCCACATGCACTCCTCTTATCTCTTCAAAGTAAAATAAACACAACGTCTCTCCTCGGCGGATACTATTGACCTCAATGTGTGCGCATGCTGTGTTTAAGGTACTTTTGGACGACACCAACGCAAACGTCTTATTTCCACACAAGCCTGCAGTTTTGTAATTGCATTAAGTGTCTCAAACTGGTGCGGAGAGACTGAATAACCGTGTGTAACCGACCACCGCGGAATATAATTATTTGCAAGTGTGATTCTTTGCGCACACACAACTTGAATATAGTCGCATTAATCATTTTGGGTCATTTAGAGACATTAAAACATTAAAAAACGAGTGATATACATTCATCAGCATGTCACTGGCTGATAAAGCGGCAGACGGCAGGCGAGCAGCAACATTTATATGAGAGCGATGTTCCTCGCCCCCTGAGGACCTAAACATTATTCCATATGACTTGATCTTCCCTAGCACCTGAGGAAAGTATCTTAAATGTGCCAGGTGCTTAACTAAGAGTTTTTTATTTATTTTTTGCTGGAAATGTAGCTGCTTATGTTGCTGAGACTCAACCATAAAGCATTTGTGCTGGAAACCCAAACAATGAGAAAAAAGGTTAAGCTAAAACAATCATCGTGGCTAGAAAACGTGGGTGGTGATTTTTCTATTTTATTTCATGTGGTAAGGAATATTGATTAGTGCAGGTTTTACTTTGCACACAATAAATATCCACAGTGTTTATTCAGTGCACTTTGGGCACACATTGTCTGCACATTGAGTTCGTAGGAGGGGCCGTCTGTGTTGGGTGTGGTTTCTTCTGCAGTTGATGTTGTGGTGTGTTTTGCGTGAGAGTATGTGTGACCAGCAGTGAAAACCTAGACAGCTCCAGACTCGAAAGGAAGCTGCATATTTCTCATATTTTCTTGTAAACGTTGCCTTTTTTTCTTTTTTAAACGACGTCTTCATGCTTTTGCGCTGTGTTTGCTATTATGCACCAATCGCCAAGTCACATGGCTTGCATGTGCAAACACACTTGGAAAGCGTTTCTGATTCTGATTCACAGGCAGCTCATCAGAAGCAACAGTCAGGAGCCCACACGTGTTAACAAACTGATACGTGTGTTCACAAGTTATCGAGACTAACATGGCATACAAGTTGCTCTTCTATGTTTTGTCTGCAGAGTTTGCAGTGATCTTGCGCAGCACGCTGTTGTACCGCAGCTAAGTCCAGCTCAGTGTGTTTAAATTTAAACCTCAAGTGCTTTCCTCGTTTGTAGGGAAGCCGCTTGTCTCCTGTCCCCAACATCGTGTTGACAGAGTGTTTGCCAGCTTCGCCCACTGCCTCAGAGGATCCTGTCAGAGCCGCAGCAATTGACCCCGTAGAAGAGAGTCCATCCCGAGATTGGACTGCTCATCACACCGTCTACCAGACTAGATCCTCTCAAGGAAGGGAATCCTCTGGAAGCCCTCCTCAGCGAGAGCAGCGCTGTTTTGAGAAGGAAGCGGAGTTAAAACAGGAAGTTGCCCTGCTCTTGACGGAGCTGGAGGTCAGGGTGGTGTCTCCCGTTGAGGCCCAGGAGCTCAGCAGGACTTTAGGACAAGCTCTGCAGACACTGGTCATCTCTCCGCACACTAATGAAGTCCCTGAGGTCCAGCTGAGTGGCCGGCCTCTCCTATTTCTCCTAAGAGAGGGGAAAACAGCCAGGGATGCCTACAGGCGGCTGCATTCCCTTTTGGAGTCTTCCAAGCCTGTTCCCAAACCCAGAATGAAATCCTCCCTCCACTCGGGTGGGCGGAGCTCCGTGGTGGAGGCTCTGAGGAGAGGGATCGAGACAGGGGACAGAGTGCTGACGCTTCATCACAGCGCTGGAATTAGGATTCCTGAGGCGCGGCAGAAATCAGTCAACCTGGAGTTCAGCGGGTCAGATCTCTCCGTGGACCAGAGAGGTCCATCCAACCCCAGCGAGAGGAAAACGAGAGACGATATCCGATGCAGCGCCTACAGGCGCATGGACAGCCTGGAGGAAACCATTCGTGAGCTGGAGAACACCCTGATAGAGATCGGCGGCCATCCGACCGCAGAGCAGCTCTACACCGAGACAACCGCGAGAAGCGGTCCTGTCCAGGAGACAGGCGGCCCGACTTCCTCGGAGACCAAGAAGCCACCGGTCCCACCCAAGCCGTCCTCTTGCAGCCCGGCATCCATCCAGGTTCATTGCTTTCACCCGCTGTGCAGATTCCTGCTCTGCTTTCTGTCTTCGCCGCTTCTCTCTGGGTATCTGTCGGAACTTCACTTTCCATCTTATGATGTCTGCTCCCTGACAAAAATCGGCATTTAATTGTTTCTTTAAATCGAAAAAGATGCAATAGGGGACAGACAACAGACTTTCCTCTCTACTGCGATTAGTGCTGGAGATGCTTTCCTGCTGAGCCCGGGGATGTTTGTTGTTTATCGGTGTGTCCTGGCATCTGTTTTCTGTCTGTGAATAATCGAGCCACCTTTTGTGTCGCCAGACGAAAAAAAAGACGAATGCATAGATCACACAAATATCTTAATTTACTCTCTTTTGTTCTCCTCTCGCTCTCTCTCTCTACATGTTCGCTCGATCTTCTCATCTTTGTTCTGTCTTGTTTTCAAGTCTCCGAAACAGTTTTTAACATAATAATGATGTGTCAGCTTAAAGGTGTATTTTATGTATTACGTCTCATTATACACACCAAAGGTTACATCGTGAATGTGTGCTTCCAGAACACAGAGAGAAATACAATTTGGGCAATTTCTTTCAAGTAGAAAATACGACGAACAAAAAAAAGTGAGAACTTCATTATCAATCTTACGACCCAGGAACCTGTATGAAGACATAAATCAGTTACACCGGGGCCAAATATCATAATACGTGTTGAACTCTTGCCTTTTCTCCCAACTCACCTCCAGTTGAGCGTAACACAACAAAGGATGAGTGATAATCAAAAGACTCGAGGCGCCTTGACAGCTCGCGTAGTATTCCCCGTCGCGGTGAACGCCTCCCACTCCGGGCAGGGATGCGATAACTGACAGTCGCACTGTCACGCCGATTTTCAGCCCGTCTGATGTGCAGACGGGGGGAGCGTTCCCGTAGGAGGATGATTACAGTGTCTTCGCACGTTATTGCGTCACTCCGACTTCAACCGCCTTCAACACTCCTCCTACTCTCGTCCGACGTTTGCTCACCAAATTCCCGCTGACAGGCGATCTCCTTTCAAGCCCCATTACAGTGTTTAATCAGCGCGTTAAATAAAGCATTTGAAGATACTGTATATTTTATGTCTGCGTTTTTAAAATTTACCGTCTTTAATTACGGTAGCGGAGAAACATTTGGCTATTTGGCGCTACTGCGGTTCATCATTTATTAGTTTTTCTTCCAGCTAATGTCTCTGTGTGTGCAGAGGAGGCACAGTGGAGTGGAAATTCGGCTGAGCGTGTGTTTGTTTTTGTGCGTATTAGGGAGTAACTCAGCAGGAGAGATCATTTAGCGCACCGCCTCGTGGCTCCTGCGGCGAGGCCGCGCCACGCAACGTCAGTTTCGATGCTGCGTTTCTATATTCTCGTCTTTGTCGTTTCCTCCTGATGGATGGTGAAACTCCGTGGAGCGGATTGTTCTGTTGCATCAGCGACACGCTCTGATCTTGAAACCCTCGTTGGTCACAGGGGACAGACTCGCTCGCTGGAATCGAACGTGTGTGTGTGTGTGTGTGTGTGTGTGTGATGCGTAAACTAAAAAGGCACCGAAAGAGGAGAAGTGAAATGCACGAACATGTACGGCGCGTCCGAGGTCTGATTCACACGTCTCTCCTCTGCTTTCAGGGAGGGAACAGTTCGGGCCTGGGTAAGGTCCTCCACTCCTCAGCCGCCTCCAAACTGAAGCACCTGCAGCAGAACAGCACAGACAAGACTAAAAGCGGCAGAAGAGAGGACTTCATGAAGATCCAGGGCCAGCACCAGGTATTTTCTTTATATGTAGCAGCGTCAGGGCCAAAGCTTGATCTGGCTGACTGGCAGTATTTTTCAGACACGCTGGGTATTGGTCCCCTTTTTTGAGGCCGCAACCGTTTTTCAGGAAATACAAGTGAAGGTGATGATCATTATAAAAAATTGCGTTTTACTTTGCACTCCATCTGAAACTGGGGCAGAGAGAGGCGGTGATCTGTGCCTGCTATAAATCAAGAAAGATGGGAGGGAGGTTTTAAATTAGTTTTTTCTTTCTTTTTACATTTACTAGCAAATTTGGCGGCCTTGTTCTCGATATAGAAAACACGTGTTGTTGTAGAGGTGGTGGCACCTTCGCACACCTTTCAGCAGGAGTCTCCTGTCTCCTGAGTCTCACACCAGATCAAGCGGACATTGGCCTTCTCCCTCACGCTTCACCTCCACTCATTCCTCTCCTACTCCCGCCTCCCCACACGCTCCACTACTAGCGAACGTTTCACGTAATGTGTCGTATTTAAGATGCTTTATTTCTTTTTTTGCCATTCTCTTGACCGCAATGTCTCAGAAACGTTGACTTTTCAGACATGGCTGAGACGTAAAACCACGAGATTATTATGGCCACGATTAATTACATTTAAAAACCAGTTTAGCTAATGACCGAAAATTCTTTGATGGCAAAGTCACATTGTTGTGACTTGAGTTTCATTATCAGAGTTTTTGGAAATAGATCAAAGAGTCTTCTGCAGGATTTCTGTCCCACAGAGAGATGGCGCGTGTCACACAGGTGACAGTCGTGGAGGATACACGCTTCAATTAACTAAACTGTGTTTCCATGTCTGGAAATCTTAAACCATCTCTAATTATAGCATCTCAACCAATTAAAAAAAGCTGTAGAACATCTTTACTTAATATTGTGTATCATCATGATAGACCTGTTTAAGTCTTTGATTCTGTTCTGGAGTCTGGAGCCTCTTATGTATAATTCTATCAGGCATTAAAAATGATAAATGACTGAAGTTCAAGATCAGGAAAACTTTAAAGCTCCCCGCTGAAGCCTCTTTCTATACATACGTAGTGATACATTTGCCTGATTGCTGGCTCAACAATTCATTTTTTTTATTGGTTTTAATTTGCCGGCATTTCGGTGCGATAAAATAAGGTAAAGGACTGGACATAAAGACGCTTGATGGCCTCCGAGGAAATTGAACTGTTGAAGCATGTCAGTCCAGTATCGTCGAGAGAAGATTTCGCCGCCACGCCTGTGCACCGGGGTTAAAAAGCTTAATGTCAGTGTAATTTGAAAAATAACAGGAGCGGTGGAGTGAACCTAAACCTTCATACCCCGCTGAATTTGACGGAGCATTCACACTCAAATTCAGTCCTGGAGATTGCAGAGAAATGAATGCGTTGGGCGCAGAGGGAGAGATGGGAGAGATGGGGACGTAATGAAGCTTTGGTTGCCTCAGACTGAGAGAAGATTGGGAGGAATCTCTGCAGTGCCATGTAATAATCGGCCCTTGAGTCTCTGGCAATCACTGATTATTCAATATGAAGAGGACGGCGCTCTCTTTTCCCCACCATTAAGTCGTTCATGTTTCCTCTCCTTTATGTCTCCTTCCGTCTTCCATCTTCCTTACTCTGCAACGCCGCCGCCCCGGTTCTCCTTTTCTCCTTTTCTCTGTCCCCCCCCCTCCGTCAGTGTCTCTCATTCCCCGTGATTTGAAAGTAGAGTGGTATTCCTATACACTTGTCTAATGAAAGCAAAATGAGTCCTTTTGTTTCATAATGACACTCGCGCTTGTATGTGTGAAAGCGCTGTACTCAAAGGGACAGTGGGCTCTCCAAGCTAATTGTCGGCGTGGGAAGTCGGTACCGAGCCGTTAAAATAACGGAAAGAAACAAAGAACCAGCTGACAACGAGAGAGTAAACACAATAAACAATAACTGCATTGTTTGGCATTTTGAAGTACGAGGCGCAGCGAGGATGTAAGAGGTCGAGTGGCGCGTTGCTCGTGTAACTGTATGTAGGAGGTTTGGAGAGGTTTTGATTTACAACAACAAGAACAGACCGGTAAGGAAAGCTCTCAGTTTACACACCAGTGAGTCTAACTGGTCTCAGTACTGGTTTCCACTGCACAATCTGAACTTGTTTGGAGCCCCAAAGCGTGCCAATATTAAATAAATTACTATGAAATGAATAATTATGTATGATAATAATAGTAATGCATTTGATTAATTTGGCGCTTTTCATAATACTCAGACACTTTACAAACGTTTTTAAAATTATTATAAAAGCTAAACAATAAAAACAAATACATAGAAATTAAACACAGTAAAATACATTGTGTGAAGAATAACACTTTTATATATAAATATATTCAGGGTTCTTACGGTCATGGAAAACCTGGAAAAGTCATGGAATTTTAAAATAGTTATTTCCAGGCCTGGAAAAAGTCCTTGGAAAAAATAAACATCCCCAAAAGTTTAGTAAAAGTCATGTAAATGTGTTATATTCATGTGTTCATGACGTTCATTTGAAATAATGAATATGCTTTTAAAAGAAAGACGCTCAAAATATAAGCAGGCACACATACAGGCATCTATGTAAATGTTTATTCTTTTAATCAAACTATTGTCGCTGATTTCATTTGTGTCATTTAAAGTTTACTGTATGCTTTGGAATTCTAATTGTTAGTTTAAATACTACATTTTCTCTCTTTTTCATGTTTACACCCAGATTTCACAAAATGTTTGGTCATGTAAATTTGGTTTAAACTCATGGAAAAGTCATGGAATCCATTGTTCAAAATGAACCCTGTATATATATATATATATATATATATATATATATATATATATATATATATATATATATATATATATATATATATATTTAAAGGTTGTAAAATGAAGAAGTGATTAAAACTGTACTCATTATTTTGAAATAATAACACTTAGCTCCTGTGAGCTAAACTTTATTGTCTGAAAGGTGA
Organism: Taurulus bubalis; assembly: GCF_910589615.1. Taxonomy (NCBI): domain Eukaryota; kingdom Metazoa; phylum Chordata; class Actinopteri; order Perciformes; family Cottidae; genus Taurulus; species Taurulus bubalis. Next base: position 19,239,840 of record NC_136605.1, read on the forward strand.
GAGAAAACTGAGAGGATGACATCATAAAGTGACAAATCATTTATATTCGATGAAAGCAGACGGTGTATGTAAGGTCATCTTGAAATGAAAATGTCTTGTGAAATAGAAATGATGATAGAATAAAAATGTGATATTATAAAAATGAATGATGAAACGACATCACGTAATAATGAGTTGAGTTTAAACTTGAATTATGCAACAAATTCTCGTTTTTTTATATATATTTCACATATCACATTTCAATGAATATTGTAAAGTATCTTTATTAATGTATTATTGAACTCTTTGGGGTGAAGTGTGAACTCTGTTCAGCGCGAAGGCGAGAGTCGAGCGTCGGCCTTTCGGTTCCCACAAGCTGTCGCTTTGGAAGTCGCTCCTGTCTTTAAAGTCGAACCAAGAAAACGACACAAACCCTGACAATTCAGCTTACAGATAGAAAGCAGCTCGATCCTTTATCATTTAAGAAGCAGCATAATGAAACGGCTGAGCACGGACCCCGCTGGAAGAACTGATTATCTGCCGCTCATCTCTTCAAGCGATGGAGCCGGCGGCCTCATTTGCATCCGGCTCTCAACGGCTAATTAAGAACTTTTGCCGACGTCGTGTTCGCTTCACCTGGTGTGTGTGTTTTTTTGTTTTAACCCGTCGCTGACACTGCGCTCGTGATCTTTTTGAAGAGAGATCCTAATTATAGCAGCGAAAGTAAACTAAAACATCAGCATTCTTCATTCTTTTTCACAACTCTAAAGCACAGCCGGTTATTTTTTTTTGCAGAATAAATTTGTGCCGAATGTGTCAAAGTGTGCCACAGTCACTGTCGTCTGTCTTTTCTAGGATCCGCATGTTTATTATGCCTTATTATTGAGCTGTAACCTAGAAACCAGCCGCCTCATTTCTCCCCCCAAACTCACACACACTTTTGACTGAATCTGTTGTTCTGACGATCAGACGTGGGTGACCTCTCTGCTCGGGCCACACATGAAGGTAAAGGTGTCTCTTCTCTTCAACCCTTTCCTGGACACAATCCCCTCAATGTGACCCCAAACTTTTACCCTACTTTGTTCCCATTGGTGTTTTCTCTTCTGTTTCCTCTGGTCACATGATCACTGACACGTCTAGAGCATTTTGAACGTCAGACTCTCTCTCTCTCTCTCACTCTGTGGTCCTTAATCCCAGCTATTGGATCTAAATATATACACATACCTTCAGCATCAGTGGCATGAGCAACACACTGACGGTGACGTTCCCCAGCAGTTCAGATGAAGGGCAGCTGGTGCACATTAACATGTCATGAAAGCCAGCTGGAGGAACAGTTACACATTTTAAGACATTGCTGTGTCCCATCTGCAATCAGCTAAAACAAGATGCACTGGCACCATGTTTTGGGGGTTAATGTGTGTCCTGCGTTTAGCCATGCCAATTTCAATTTCAAGTCAATGACCATTGTGCCATTCGGTTTATGGTAATTAGCGATAGCAGCTTTAGCACCAGGGGTGGCCAATCACAATCACTGCACTTGGTCATGCCCCTTCAAATAGTGTCTTTGTTTACTTTATCATTGGAGGAAAACAAGGGCTGGTTTGATGTATTAAAGTGGGGTTGTGTAAGGTACTTATTCATAGTCAGTGTATTATTTACAGTGGATGGTGTCACGCCAAAGCTGTGGACGGAGGCAGCAGCAACACGTATTTTAGTCTCCTACAACAAAATCTATCTGAGTTTAATTGTACACGATATTTAGCATATTTCCACTGCTTTACCTTGCTGTCAGACAAGACGTTTCCTCGGCTCTCTTCAAAGCCACTAAAACTCCAATGACAGAAACAGATATTATACTTCGCTCAACTACAGGAACGTCGGATCGGGGCGGCGCTACACCTGCAGCCCTCGTGTTCTGCGTGGTAAAATGATGTGTTTTTTCAATGGAGATTAAAAGCTTTGAAGAGAGCATAGATAGCGGCTATCTAACGGCAAGGTGAAGCGATGGAAATATTCTAAATATAGCGCGCTCTAGATTTTTGGCTAAAATACGTGTTGCTGCTGCCCACAGCATCACTTTGCTCCTGTCTGCTTCTCCAAGCTGGGGGGCGTGACAACCGCCATCTACTGTAAATAATACGCTGACTATGGAAAAGTACCTCATTTAACCCCACTTCAAAACATCCAAACTAGCCCCTTAATGCTGAAGTCTTTCAGTGTATTATCTGATGTTATCTGTGTGTGTTAAAGGAGCAGAGCCTCTCTGGCGCTCGAGCTTTACTCAGATATGCATTACATCAATCCAGGCATGAGGATCCTTCAAATCAATGTGCTGGATAAGAACAGGCAGTTCAAAGCCACAATTTCTCCCCGTTTGCTTTGGCACAGACCAAGGAGGGCACGACGATGTGAATCACTTTCACGCCACCAAAAAAAAAACTATTTCCATTTCCCGTTTGACCTCTTATTACTTCTGGCGGTGAAACGGGCTCGTTAAAGGCGCTGGGCATGAGGTCGGGGTCTGTGAAGACCCTTCCTTGGGAGGATGACGCTTGGCAGGCAGCCCCGGTGTGCGTGAGATGAAGGGCGGGCCACTCTGCTGCATTCACAGACCAGAAATAAATGTGTCGGCCAGGCTTGAGAGGAGTTCCTGGAGCAGAAGGAACAGCCCCGCTCTCCCGGGACGGTTGGCAGCACAGGCTCTGGAACTGCAACAGAGCAGGTGAAAGCCTCCCAGCAGCGCCCGTCTAGACGAGCACACCTGCTCTCCTTTCATACAGAACTAAACACCGTAATCCCTCAACAAACGCCTTCTCAAAACTCTCCCGTTGCCTCTCGTGAAAAGCGTAAATAAAACTTCCCTAAAGTTGTGAAATATTGTAAAAAAAAAAAAGGGCGAGGTTTGGCTGTTTCTCGCTCTTATCTCAACTCCGCCATCGGAGTATTTTTGCTTCATCTGACCCCTGCAGATAAAACGTACAACCTGCTAAAGAGAGACAAATACATGCTGCCTTACCCACGAGTTTCATGCTGTTGGAACAGTGCCATCTACTGACTCGTTCCAGCATTACATGAAGGGACTGAACGTGTGATGCTGCCTGTCCGTCAGAATATTTTGCATTGTTTTTTTAATGATTCAAGTCATTAAAACGTGTCAAAACAAAGGTGGTCAACACACACATGGTCACGTGGCGTTGCACCGTATCACAACAGTGTGTGTTTATCAGTGCTTTGGTCGTCATGTGTAGATGGCAGCCGGTCTCACACATCTCACACATGCTGATATCAACCTGAATAACGATCTCCTGTGTTTGTCTCTTGTTCTGTTCTCACCTTTCCCTCACCTCCCCCCCTCCCTTACCCATCCTCCTGCGGTCGACCTCACCCCGTGTGAACCCCGTCCCGCCCGCCTACCATGACCCTGCAGCAGTGAAGCGACCTGTCCCGTGTCCGGCCTCTTTTAGCGTCCCTCTCCTCCCGTTCACCTCGAGAGAGCTTCACACATCCATCCACCCCCCCCCCCCTCCGTTTTTTACTCCTCATCAGCTTCTTTCACGTCTCCAGTGTTTCCTCCGACGTCTGCACTTGAACCCCGGCCTGTGTGTGCGTTTGTGTTCCGTGTGTGCAAGCATGCATGCACGGGCATGTTTGACTGTGATGGTAAGGGAAGGTGCTGCGGGGGTGGGAGGTGGACGGTGCCCAGACAATTTTAAGACTTTAATTTGTCATGATTTTCCCCTTCGATCCTTGAAAACCTCCACCCACCCCCTTTCTCCTCCCCCTCTTCTGTGTCCCCGCTCTACCTGAAGGCCTTGGGGACCAACAGCACCAGTGGCAGTATTGATCCGTACCTCTCTGGTATCAAAGCGGGACTTCTCTCAGGCCGAGCGTCGTCTCCTGCAGCAGCGTTTGCCCCCGGCCTGAGGAAGTACCCCCAGGACGGAGCGAAGACCTCCCTGACGCCCTCCTCCAGCCAAGCCAAGGCCCTGCTGGTGAGCCTGTCCGCCTCCGGCCTGAGCGCCGAGGCCCTGCTCCTCTCCTCCACCCTCCGCCACCGCCGCCTTCTCCGTGAGCAGCGAGCCGCCTCCTTGCCCCTGCCCAGCAGCCGGTCCTCCCCCACTACTCCCACCGCTTCCTCCCCGTCCCCGCCCTCTTCCTCTTCACCCACCACCCCGACTCCTTCCCTGTCTCCCTCCTCTCCCACCCCTCTCCCCTGCGGCACCCAGACCCAGCGGTTGTAGCTCCAGCCTTCGACAGCTGCAAGGAGGACGGCGGCGTGAATACGGACCTCGCCTCTGGCAATGAAGAGGAGGATGAGGAAGAGGAAGAGGACATGGGAGAATTCAAACACCATCACATCATGAACCATAAAGAGAAAACAACTACATTATCCGATTTTATTTCAGGATTTCTTTTTCTTCTCTCTCTATTTTTGGCCTCACTCCAGTGTGTTTTCATATTTTCACGACGAGAACTAGCGCACTGTAAACGGAGTCACACGTTTCTGGATGGATTTACCGGCAGTAGCAGTCTCATAGAGACCCTCGCTCACTCAAAGGGGTTCTTAGTGGAGTAGACGTCATTTCTAGACTGTGACATTTATCAGAAAAAAATAGAGCTGCAATAATCACCAAGTGAGTCCAGTAGTTGTGTGTGTTCAAGGATAATATTGCTCTCACTTACCTGCATCTCCATGCAGAATGTGCTCAGAAGAAAAAACTTAAAAAAAAAAATCAAAAGTAGATCACGGTGATGATTGTGGTTTCACACTGTTTTGTGTTAAAAGGCCAGTTGTGGCTTTTTCTGGCATCACCTGTGTTACTCTGAACTGGTGCTATATTTTCCCCTCTTGTTTGTACACACTTGTGTAAGGAGTTTACATGATTGTCCTCGCTCCCCGAAACTTTACCCTGCGCTTTGTTCAACGTGTACGTTCCACTGTCCGACTTTGAGTTTCCCGCCACGCTGTTTTGAATCTTTATACGCATCCCTGCTGAATGACATCCTCGCGTCGAAGATGAGGAACAATTATCGGAAATGTTTCAACTTTAAAAAAGTGTATTCGCAAAAAGCACATCGTAGGGAGCAGAGTTAGAACGGCACATTTCTATTTATAATAGAACCAGGAGGTGAAGTTACACAAACGGGAGGGAAGAACGCGGTGAATTGTATAGACGTGTTTCTCTATATGTGTATTAACTACTTAATGATGACAATCAGGATGTTTCCGCAGTAGCGTCCAACAGGTTGCTCTGGCGTTTTAGCACCTGACATCACAAACCTTCTCCAAAGACTCGAGCACACACACACACACACACACACACACACACACACACACACACACACACATAGTGTGATTTTTAAGTCACATCTGTTGCACCACTGATAGTAACAGACACATCCACCGCCCGTCTACAGAGCGGCGGATCAAGTGGCTTCTTTTGAGGCGCCCGTTTCTTTTGAACTTCAAGGTTATTCTGACGGGAGGAAGCTTCCAAAGTATTTAGCAATTTGTAGGTCTTACTGTAAAACATAACACCTTCTTTTGAACAAGAACAAATATATATATATATATATATATCTTTCACTGCAGCGAAGTGATCGCACTGTTTCAACCCCTTTTCGCGTCGTTTGAAAGATGAAGAAATTCGGCACATATTCGACTCTTGAAGGGGCCCGAGATGAGAATACAGAAATGTAAAAAAGTAAGCACAGTTTCCTCGCAAACGCTTGACCCTTTCGTCTAATCTTGACCTTGTGAATCTGCCTAAATATGATGAGCACAAAGCTACAAATGTTCCTTGAAGGAAGAAAACACCCCTGCATATTCAAAATGCTGTCCGTTAGATTCCCAATATTGCTTTTTTATTACCTGCATGTTGAAACATTAATGAATGTGAGGCCTTTGGTGTGCATCAATGAGGGGAGTTGTCACTATTTATAGCGCATCAAAGGCCTGTCAGTGATTCCCTAAGTGTAAACCCGGCACAAGGAACCATTTTGAAGCTCCCTGTCCTGTGTTATTGCCTTAAGGCTGCCCACTGGGGAGGTGATGAGGGTGAACCGACAGTCATAGACGAAGTGATTTCTTTTTCTTTTTTTTTGTATCTTTTTTTTGTGTGAAATCGATTCTTTGTGGCATTGAGATTAAAACATGTGCAAAAAGGGGATTGTGTCAAAGAGCAGGCAGCTCGAGGAAAGGGGATTAGTTTGGGGACATGTGTTTGAAGGCGCCTGTAATAAGGCCGGCTTTGACTCGCCCCGTCCCCATAGAGAGTGCCCGTGATATAAAAAGGGCCAAAGAGATGAGAGGAAGGGTCTGGCAGCCCGAGAGCCGTTAAGCGGCTGCTCTTTCCCCGCCCTCTCACTTTGCTTTGTCTTTGGTGTGAGATAAGAACACTCAGTTGAGGTTATCCTCAGACAAAGTGTGAGAGAACTCACGATGAACAGTAACCGTGTGCAATATGTAATTAGCACTATCGCACATGTCTTTGTGGAACTCCTGCCTGTTTGTCTGCAAGGACCTGTAACCATGTGTTTTTCTCCAGTGCCTCAAAGACGTTTGTTCTCCCCCCCCCCAGTTGATCTCTGTGTTCCAGTATTAGATCAGCAGCAGTGACAGAAGAACACTTTTACCCAAAGAAGAGGCTGTACGCAAATTGGCTCGTTCCCATTTTTTTTGTTTTTCCCCCTGCATACTTGAAGCGTCAGTGTGTGTCAGGGTGCAGCGGTGGCGTTTGAATAAACACTCCCCGAGCGCCAACGATGTGCAAAACTGCGAGCTCGCAGCACAGCGTTTTTTCAAGCCTCGACCCGGGTGCTCTGCCCCCGGGTTTCATATTGAGTGAAGTCAAATGAAAGAAATTTACTTACTCATGCTGTTTCACACTCAAATCCATAAAACTCTTGAGTTAAATTTGCTGCATTTGCGTCTTGGAGAGCGTTGGGGAGGAAGTATTCACGCTTGGCCGCTTTCCCAGAGTAAAGCGTGGGACGAAACCTGCCAGAATTGCGTGACCGTGCTCTCTGGAATGATTTTTTATTTTTTTTTCAAGACGAGTGTCAGTGGGCTGTGATTTCAACGTGGCCGCAGGCCTCCGAGGGCACGCGGCACACACAGCGGATGAAGCCCCCGGCAATCAGAAAAACTCATGCAAACTTGAAATGAAACATAGAAGAAATATACATATATAAATATATCTAAGTGAGATGTTTGTGTATGATATTATACTCGTGAAGAAAAGTGTGACATATATAGGCCTAGATTAAATGATATACTGTAAAATGTCATCATCTCTTCAGTTTTATATATTAGTGACCATTTTGTACAGACTTTTCTTTTTTAATTCATGGAGAGAGATATTGCATTTCACACTGAGATTATTTATTCATACGCAGAACATTTTTATATTTGTTTAAAAATATCTGTATAGATAACACTTAGCCTCTGTAATATACGCTGAAGTTCATTTTTCAATTCGAGGGTTTTCTTTACGAACACTGAGTTTGATTTTATGTACGTTGGACTTTTTTGAAAAGCTCGTCCCTGAAAATGCTCGTCCGGCTCGTCTGCACCTTTGCCTCCTTACGCGAAGGGCCACTATTGAGGTGTGAGCGGCTGGACCTGTGCCTGTGCTTAGGGGCTTATTTTGCTACTATCCTTTTTGATTTCGGGGGTTGTTTTCTGTACCTGTGGTCTGTTTCTTCGGGTTCCACCCCATCCTGTGTTTGTGATTCAGCTGGTGTTGGTGCGTTGGAGATGGATATTGTGGTAACTGCTGTGAAAGGTGAGTTCAGGGCCTCGGCGCTTTGACGAGAAGTTACACGGCTTTAATTTTCCTCCTCCTGCGTCATGTTTGCATGTGAACAAGGAGCGGTAGCAACGTGAATGTGGATGCTCAGTGCAAAAAAAACTAAACATCGAGAGACGACTCTTCATCGGTACAACAGGTGGGAGAACATTTAGCTGCACTGCGGCTTTAAGTAGCAGCTAAGCTAAGCTAAGCTAAACCGCAGAAGTTGTAAAAAAAAAACACCAAGACGGATCGAGGAGGGAATCATGTGTGCGAATTAAAAGTTCTATCTCTTCCTTTGCCATTTTTATTTTTAAATAACGAACCTACGTTCTATAGTATGTATATGAGATTTTTACATGAATGTGTGGATGTTCAAAAATCTTGGCATCAAAAGTAGAAAAACAAAATTGACTTGTAAATAGGCCGAGTCATTCCTAGCGGAGTTCAACAAATTGTTATGTCCAAAAGAATATGTTTTATTAATAAACTATGACGATGGGTACAAAGGTATATACAAAACAATGCATGTATAGTCTCAAGCAATCGCACGGTGCAGTCGAGAAAAAAAAAAGAAGAAAAAAAAAGTCGTCGTCTACGTGTTTTCTCCAAAAAATGAGAAAGAGAGAAGAAGAGAAAAGCGGTTCTATGTTCGGGGGTTTTTACAAACATGAAGAGTGAGATATTATTTGGGGATCTGTGACACAGGCATGTTCAGTCTTACTGTTATGTTATGTGACGATGAAGATGAGGATGACGAGGGTGGCCGAGAGGGTTTGGATGCCGTGAAGGATTCTCGAACGCTTGAACGCACCGCAGACAGAGACGTCACCAGTGACGGTGGGCTCTTCCCACAGAGTGATACTCCCATTTGTAGAGTAGTGTGATATAAGAACAAAAATAATACAGAAAATAGATCTATAATATAATGATATATCAATTTAAAAGCCTACTGATACTGGAGATACTAATTTATCAGTGTGGATGCCATGATATTCTGTGAGAAATGTGTGTGTTTTTCCCGTGAGAAGACAGTAGGCAGTTGAACCTGCCTTCTTTTGTACATAATTTGCTGTGATTGTGTGTCCAATAAAGTGCAGCTCTCTTGTACAGTGGCGGCGTCTGATCTTGATTCGTAATGACCCGTTTATGTCGTCGGGGAGCGAGTGGTATTCTTGGCAGCAGAAACTACGGATCAAAGCTCCCATACGAATACACGGAAGGTCTATTTTGAAGTCAAGATTTTGTTTTAATTACTCAACAGGATACAACACTACAAATTCAAAGCATCCAAAGTCGTTAGGCGCCACTGGAAGACGGTGTTATGTTATAAGCAAGATTTGGAATAAAAATTGGCTGAAGCATTAAAAATAACAAACAGTTCCGACTTCAAATTCTATTTACACAACAAATTCACACTGAAATGTTGGCAAAAATACACACCGCCATGAGGCTGATTGATATACTGTATGTACAGCACATTTTAAAGCGCGTTCTTCTGGCCGGACGTCGTGGGACAGAAGCGGCTCAAGTGTCCTGGCGCTGGGCGGGCCGTCGGCCATCTGTCCGCCGGTACGGCGTGTTCCTCAGATCTGAGGCAGAGCAAAGACGGGAACATCAAGCTTGCTTGCTTTGTCTAAAATTTCAACGCGTGACTTCCTCCAGGAGGCGGCGGGTTAGCGTACCTGTGATGATGTCCTCCAGAGCGCCGTCCTTCCCCTCGCGCACCTGAGGTTTCACCTGCCTCTTCTTCAGCTCTGCTATCAGGTCCAGCTGGGGCATCTTAGGCCCCTGGAGAAAATATACACATTAATTAAATCCCCTTACGCCCTATGAGTTTGAGCGTCCCAGGTGTAAGGTGTAAGATTTATTTGGGTTGATGGTTTACAATAAAACATGCAACATTTTTGCCCAGCTGTTAGTTAGAAGTTGGCTTTTTTTGTAATTATATGGACCCAGAAGAAGAGGTGAAATGGTGCCCCCTATGTATTTGCTGCAGGATGCTCCATGCTCCACAATGCACCTTTTAAACAAACAAAGTTAATGATTCTCTGATGTGTAATTTGTGAAGACTGAAACCTTTTAATCTCTTACCTTTTGCGCCCCGGCCTTGGTCGGAGATGATGACACCTTTTCCTCACTGCTCTCACTCTCCGTTTTCTTTTTCTGCTCGAGCTGTTGCTGTGCCGCCTGCGTTAAATCAAGGAAAAGATAATTAACGTCCAATGCAGCGATTGTAATGGATGAATATCAGAAACCCGCCGCACATCCTCACCTTGAAGGCCTTTATCAAGCGTGCAAACGTTGGGAAAAACATGGAAGGCTGCGTGGTTTTGGGGTTCTCGCCGAAATACTCCACCACCGAGCCGTACGCCTCCTGGAGGGATTCGGACACAATGTGTGAAAGCATGTAGTGAGGCGTAAACTGTGTGTAAAGGATATGAACTACCGGCTCACCTGTGCCGTCTTGCCGTCTTTGATCAAAGTTTCTAGCTGCTCGCTGTTGGTTTTGATGAAGTCCTTCAGCACCGGGCTGTCGTCCTGCACCAGGAACTCCTTTTTGGTCATTTCCATTTCCCGTTCTAACGAGCGGATATTCTGCAGCATGCCGTCCAGTGATACTGGCAAAGAAACAAGTGAGTTTAGTACCGCTACCATTTCAAATCACCAGCCACGTAACTGCTTGACTGTTGATGGGAACGTACCGAGCGCTGCCTTGTCCACAAAGTGGATCTCGGTGTGGAAGTTGGCCAAGTCGGGGTATTTCTCCTCGATGATGCTGGCAATGAAGTGAAGCAGCGTCTGCGAGCGGTCCGTTGACTTCGTCTCCAGCAGCTGAAAAGTGAAGTGTTGATGTGGTTATTCCATGGCAGGTAACCTTTGCTTAATTATGGGATATTGGTGAATCTATCTAAAGTTTGCGAACATTAGCTACCATTTTGCTAATGGTCATTACCAAGTGAGGCTGTTATGGTTGAAAGCATTCGTGTACTGAATTGAGAAAATGTAAATTTGATTGCTTATGGATTCCACTTTAAATTCTTTTAAAGGAAGCATATGTCTCACTTTGAAGTGAAAGAGTAAAGGTAAGAACAAATGCTACTCACGAGGTCCAGACTCTGCAGCCGGAAGCCGTACGCCGCCCCCCTCTTGCTGCTGTTCATGTAGTTGCCGAAGGCGAGAACGATCTGAGGGGGAACACATGAGATGACTTGAGCAAAAATCACACGTTTTGAAGCGACATCAGAACGCCGTAATTCTCTTTTACGTACTTCTAAGAACTTTTTCAGTTTGGTTGAAGACTTGATGGACATGGACGCCGCAATGATGGAGTTCAGTTGCTGTGGATGAAGAGAAAACAAAATCAGTGCGTCTGTTAAAAAAGCTTAAATCTTAAATTGGAGTGCATTGTGACCAACTGACCGGTTGCAGGCGCTTGACCATATCCGGGAAGTTGCCCATGAAAGTGAACGTGTTTATGCGCTGCTTCAGACGGGGAATCTTCCCAAAGCGTAAAATGAACTGATCCTCGTCCGTCAGCTCCGACAGCGGGCGGCCGTCCTTCTCATAGTTCACCAGGAGCTTCGTCTCAAAATCTGACGGTATGAAGGGCACGAGTATTTCCAGGAGGTCTATGGACAAAGCCTTCTGGTCATACCTGTGCAAGAGAAAAGTCACACCAGTCAGTGCATGGGAGCTACAACATGGAACAACGCAACAGATTTTCCCTGAAGCACGTACGTCTCTATGGCGGTGCAGATGGCGGACGGGTTCATTCCCCCTTTGCGTAGAGAGATGGCCAGATTCTTCGCCTTGTTGGCGTCAATCAAGGAGATCTTGCTGGGGGCCTTCTGGACCACCTTCTTCTTGATAGTGGACAGGTCTGTTGGAGTTCCCTGGGCCCTGGTCTTAAAGTGTTCCTCAAACATATCCATGTTCAACTCCTGATACAGACAGAATGAGAGACAGAGAAGTCATGTCACTGTGAATGAACTGTACAGGGCAAGAGGGGGGCAAAATGGCTGCGTCTTCTTACCTCCAAGACTTTCTCGTCATCCAGGTCGTTGAAAACGGTGCCTGTCACCTGGTTTGGTTTTAAGGCCTGCCAGTTTAATAACGGCATCCTGAACTTGGTCTGAATGGGCTTCTTGCTCTTAACCGCTAAGGAAACAAGGAGAGGAACAATCAAACGAGGGAAATCTTTACTGCTCCAACTCTGTTTGCAGTGCTTTTGTTCGGTCATTACCGGATTGAGGGTTTGGTGCTCCAGGCGGGGGAGGCGGTCCAGAACCAGGTGGGGGTGGGGGTCCAGAACCAGGCGGGGGAGGTGGGGGTGGGGGTCCAGAACCAGGTGGAGGAGGAGGAGGTGGTGGTGGTGGTGGACCTCCTCCAGGAGGAGGTGGAGGTGGAGGCACAGCGCCGCAACCTCCTAGAGGAGGAGGCGGCGGCGGAGGAGGAGGTGGAGGGGCAGAGGCAAAAGCAGGAAGTGGGCCACCAGGGAGAGGAGGTGGAGGAGGGCCAGAGCCAGGAAGGCTGGCCCGTGGGGCGTCGGTGACGCAGGCTCCGGGCTCGGAGGCCGAGGCCTGGACGTATTCGACCACCGTGACGGGCACCACCTGGATGTCCAGGCCTCCGGAGGCACTGCGCACCAGTCGGATCAGCCCTTTGTCCTGCAGCTCCTGGACCTTCTGCTCCAGCTCTGAAGACGTCTGAGGGGCGGAGGTGCTCAGACGCTCCCGGTCCTTCTCCCTCTCCCTGTCCAGCTCCCGCTCTCGCTCTCTCTGCTGCAAGGAACCGACCTGGGAGCAGGACTCTCGAAGGCTTTCCTATGAGACACAAACACAGACATAGAAGCCTTTAATACACAATATATCCTCACAATGTGTTAACATTCTGTATAGGAGCTGCTTCATTAGATTGATTGTATTATCACTTGTTATTTTTTGTATTTATTGTTGTTGACACTACACGCTGACCTTTTCTGATTAACACAAAAGTAAAATCCTTATAGTTTTGCAGGAATTTGGTCATAGTTTTTGACCAAATTTAAGTATTGGCATTGTGGTGGTTACAATTACAAGTCATTATGACAATTAATTCACTCCCAAAACCCAAAATGGTCAGTGGGTCACCAAAGTCATTAGGGTTCATCCGCTTATAACTATGAATGTCTGTAAAAAACCTGTCAAATAATTGTTGAGGTATTTCAGTCTGGACATCCCCAGAGCCAAGGCTGCTATCAGGGCGAAAATGCAAGGTCGCTTAGACTTATTTCAGGAGTGCAAGTGCTCTCATCTTTCTTATTTCATATTGAGGATGATTATATTTTACTTTTATATTAAGATTATTAAAATAAAGTGAGCTGCCGCTCTTTTGACCTCATTATAACTGATCGCGGTGCACCTTTGCCTGGCTGATTCATCTTATTAAAGGCTGTAAATGTCGCGGAGCAGCACTCACTTTGAGCAGCTCCGTCTCCTTGGTGGCCTGCATGAGCTGAGTCTCAAGTTCAGACATTCTCTCTGCCGTCTGGCTCTCAATCTCCTGAAGCCGAGCGCTCAGCTGCAACAACAGACAACATCGATTTAATTCAATCCAAGGACAATATCGCCGTCAAAGCCTCCTTTTGTTCCCAGCGGTTCCTCTTTGTCTTGGTGGCTGACCTCCACGTTGTGGTCCTGCAGTTCGTCCACATGCTCCAGCACCCCTCCTCTGTTCTCGGCGTCCTCCAGCAGGGCGCCCACGTCCAGCACGTTGTCCAGGTAGGCCTGGATCTGGACCTGCAGCTTCTCGCTCTCTGTTTGCTTCAGATGCTAACGCACAATAATGGCACATTGTAGATTTCAATAAGTAGGATCTGTTGCATGTTTTAAGTCAAAATGTACATGCAATAAGAAAGTAAGTAATCCAACGGTAATTTGATTATCAACATTATCTTATTTGTTAATCGTTTCCGCCGCTAGAATCATTTAGAAATATTCTCTCAGACAACATTTGCCTCTAGTATAAAAGCAGGGAAGGTATTATGTAATATAAATGTGATGTCATCAGCAAAAAGTGAAGGGAGAGTGGATGAGCATGCAGCAGCAACATCCTATTAAATGGAGGAGAAAGGGGATTATAATTGACCAGCTGGAGACCACGAGTTACTTTAAACTCATCCGATTTTTTATTTTAACTGAAACAGAAATTTGCAATAACTGATTTTCTGTTTTGCAAGCAGCAGAAACAAGTTGCTTATGTACGCAGCTATGAGTTAAAGAGCAACTTTAGCATTCATTTGAAGTTTCCGGTCCCCAATATTCACTCTTTTCAACTGTTTTTGTTTTGGTCCTGAGGAAAACATCTGGCCTCCACTGACCACTGAGATCTGTATGCACACTCACCCCAAGATACTTGTCCAGCCCGTGGTTGGTGAACTCGAACTGCAGATGAACACGGAAGTTCATGTTCTCCACTGAATGCACCACAATGTTTATGAACTGCATGCACGCCACCTGGACACAAACACGATGGCAATTAACAACTTAATCGTCACAGTGTTTGTTCCACATTCAGGTAACACGTGTGTGGACCTACCATGAAGTCAATGTTGCTGTCATCATTGATGAAGTACTCCATCAGCTTCTCAAAGCGGTTCTTCTCTCTGCTCACCTGAGGAATAAATGGGGACTTATCTGAATATGTATTTTAATTGTTGCCCTCAGGGGGGCATCAATGCAAAATTAGTCTTTTTCTGACAAGTTATATCTGCTACATGCAGTCACTGAACTCAGTTACATATCATTTTTTACCCTTGCACCATCCTTGAATTTCCACACACACGCATGACTGCTACATGGCTGCTAACATTATGACCACAGTGCATGTGAGGGGTGGCTTGTGTCAGTCATAAGTCATAAGATGTGAGTCATAAATAATCACTGAGGGGAAGTCTGGAACAACGGTTGGGCTCGAGGTCAAACGAAGCCATCGCAATGTCGTAAAGTAGCGAATGCAAAGGCTAATCTCACCTCTTTGAAGTTGTCAAAAGCAGAGAGGATGATGTCATGTCCGCCTCTGACGAGACACACGGCGGCCAGCAGCTCCAACACAAGGGCTTTGGTCCTGTTGCAGCATAGGAGGGGTCAGACATGGATACACACCAACACTTTGTGTCTCACACACACACACACACACACACACGTGTCGTGCACTCACCTGGGATTCCTGCTGTTGAGACTGAGGGTGATCTCGTTGACGCAGCGCGGGTGAGTCATCACCTGGTTGAAGCCCGACTGAAAGCAGAAGGAGAGCAGAAAACAGTCGTTTCCACAAGAGAGCCGGTGCGTTAAAAGATGCAGGAAGAGGAGTTGTGTTTCTACATTGTGAGCTTTTTAAATCTAACAATTAGTTTGATCTGAAAGTGTGTTTTACCTCCAACAAGCAAAGTGAAACAGTGGATTTATATCAGCGCAAAGTATTTGAAGGAGCAGTGTGTCTGCTCTGTGCGCAGATATAAAAGACTCAATCTACTGATTATACATGAAAGAAAACACACGTATTTATAATATATTCCATTTCTGCCAGTGGATCCTTCTTAATGTCACACACTGTTCATTTAAAAGCATGTTTTTTATGACAGAAAATGAGATATGTGACTGTTTTTTCAAGTGTGTTGAAGCTCTACCTGGTAGTTCATGATGGCTCGCAGGCACATAATGCACACATGCACATCGTCTCTCTGGTGTGACGAATGGGACTTCTTATACATCTTGTTCCCCAGAGTGGAGCTTATCCTGTGGGGGGATAACAAGTGTGAAAACGCATGCATACGTCGTTGAAGAAGGGAGAAGCTACCGCGTGTGCTAATGGTTTGAAGGCGAGGCCCAGAACGCCACAGTTGGCCAATTATAACGAGACTTCCAGCATTGTGTGTGTTGTTGAGCATCCGCTGTGTCTGTCTGACAGCTGGGATGCTGCACCAGGTGGAAAGGAAATACTCCGCAAATGAGCAAAGGATGTGAATGAATGACGCTGTGAGAAAATTGAGGTATTATCAAGTGTATCGAGAGGAACGCCTGAAATGGAAAGAGGAGGGAAGCAAACACAGAACGCTGTACAAAGAAAATGACATTTCATAATTTACGAAGATGGAAAAACCCTCTTCTGTTGGTCATTATTTATGTTATGAGGGCATCTGTATTAATAACGAAGACTCTGTAGATTTGGACTTACATATGCAGGTGACTTGCAAAAAAAGAAACCGATGACACTCCTAAGAAAATGACCTCTGTTGCAATTCACAATATCACCCCACTTCTGCCTCGCATGACTCGGTGTTCTGACTCTATGTACCTCTTTAATAAGAATGCATGATGTGGAGTGCTTGATATACTGTAAATATATATATATATACTCATATAATCTGCAGACATCTCGAGCGTCTTACTTTACAGTCAGAGCTCGAGCAGCTCGGGTCATCCCATGTGACGGGGAGCTGCCGGAGCTTTTGGTCAAGTCCTCCATCGACCTCTCTGATGGTTTTCCTCTTTCTGCCAGGGAGCCGCCATTTTCAACGCTCTCCACGTCAAACCTAGAGAGTTCATACGACACAAGCACGGCGATGAATATCTTTATTGTCGGAGCGCCATCAGTTCCCCGAGAGAGTCGTGCCACAGCCGGCTGGTACTCACGAGACGTCACTCTGAGCGTGAGACAGGTATTCCACCAGGATGTCCAGACCTCGGTTCTGCTCGTTGAGAAACTCTTGAGCCCAACTTCGAAAAGAGAGGAGAAATGCATATTTTGTAACTATAGATTCTGCACTCAGATTGGACGTAAAAGCACGATTACGTAACTTTAGAAAAAAGAAATAACACAATCGTGCTCTTGCAAAAGAAAACTTGTCATCCTGTTATTTCTGGCTTGTGGAAACTGTTCAGCAAAAGTTAAAGAAGTGAATGCTCATGAACTCAAACTGGCCGTTTATCATAATGATGACACCAATAATTGGAAACCGACTGTGCATTTACATACCCACACAACCGTATTATTTAGTATGCAAGACAACTATTGTGTATGTCCCAGTTGGCAAAGGATTGTGGGTCAAAATTGGCAGAAGAGCGCGCTGGTTTGCAGACAAGATGCGATGGGACATCCTGGTATTTTTGGGTTCAACCGCATTTGACGTACTTTATATTGCGACATACCAAATATCTGTCTGGCACAATACATATAATGACAGTGTGGCTACTGGTCTATTTCCTTTCTACCTTATTAAAGCTACCCTGAGTAGTTATCGGCCACCAGTGGCGCTGTAGAGCAACGTTTAACGCGGTAAAGCGTGCACATAAACACAAGGTTCTTTACCCGATGTGATTGGTGCGAAGCGAGATCTCCAGATCTTTCAGGACCTGGGTGGCCTCTTGAATCCTTTTCTTCAGCTGCCGCAGGAGCAGAAGAAGAGAGAATCAAGACACTGCTGCGCAGGTGGAAAGATGAAAGACGCGTTAAATATGAATTGCTCTGCACTGACCCTGCGGGACACCACTCCTTGATCCTGGTAGAAGCTCTTGATCTTGGCCAGGTAGGTGGACGGAGGGCTCTTCACCTGGAAGCGCTCCTGGGGAAGAAGGATTCACAGGGAAACTGGCTTTTGACCCAGTGGTTTGTTTTTATCAGCAGCCCTGAAGGACGGCTGGACTGGAGACACGTTGAGCGGCGCACAGCATCCGAAGCTATTATTGCCCGTGCTATTTAACACAACAGACACACACCGCTCTCTGTTTCCATGCCGACGCCATCAGTTGCCACCACAGAGAGTGTGCTGCAGGGGTTTTTCAGGCTGCACTTTACCACATATGAACTCTGGGTATTTATGTACTTTGTTTAAACGCCGTCCCAGTAAAGACACAGGTGGCCTAATCCGGCTCACTTTGGCCCCTTTACGTCGAACCAGCTGGTTATTAGTGGAATAAAAGGTCTCACCTGATCACAGACGAGTTCCCACTTCTTGTCATTGTCGTAGTGACTCAACAGCTTCAGCTTGTCTGGAGGCAAGTTCATGTAGCTCTGAAAGAGAGACACAATATCTCATTTTACATGCCATAAGTTCACATTCATCAAACTCCTCTTAGTGATATTCAGCGCACGATTATTAAACCTTTCTTGCTTATGCAACAATATTCAAATCAACCAAACCACACGCTTTCTCTGAAGGGTGTTGACTGCCTGCCGGAAGCACAGATGACTCAGTGTTTACATGCATGTATTTACGGTTGTCACCGTGTACCTCAGAAAGTACACATATACGTTTGGTCGTGGAAATAAATGACGAGACTAATCTTTGAGATGTGATGGTGGTCTGTTGAATTGTATGCTCTGTTAGTAAAGATAGCGATGATGAAACAAGCACATGTAGAAATGAGAAAACTGACTACAATAACCCTTTAATGTATTTGTTGTGCTCTTTTTTTTTATTTATATGATCAAAGTTGAAATCATGACTTTCGAACGATATTTAACTTTTATCGTATCTCACACCTTCTCTGTGCATCACATAATATTTATACAATCCACTGAACTGTAGGGAGGTTTTTTAAGAAACCCCCCTACACACACACACACACACACACACACACACACCTACACCTCTCTGAGGAGTCGACATATTGGCCAAGAAGTGCAGTTTCGCTTCTCGTTATCGGCCTCCACCTACAGGAAAACGTTTGACTCCTGATATAAAGGTTTTCACCCCATTCAAAATAGCTTAAAAACGGAGGGATTTAATTAGCCCAAATTAAGTTTTAATAACCTAATAAGGTTAAAATAAAAACATGTATTGAAGCCAGAGTGATGCTCAATCACTGACGTTCAAATAAAAGACTATAATTAAAAAGTTGAAGTGCTTTCTTTGCGTCTGGTTGAGTCAATAATTACATTCTTGTTCATGTTTTGCTCTAACTTTTTTTTATTACATTTTTCCTTCACATTCACAACTCTGCTGCAGTCTAAACCAACAACTGGTGATTCACCTGATCCAGGAGCTTAACAACAGAGATGAATAGTTTAGATTAGATTAGTAGTTTCAGTTGACGGGTGTTGCTCCTGAATAATACCAGTATTCAAGCCGCAGTCTGGAGTTTCTTTGTCACTCCTTTAAAAAAACGAAACAAAGATCTGCAAAAAGAGAAACGGCGGTTGCGTTGCTGCAGGGGAGTTGTGTGTTGGGGTGAAGGGAGGGATCTCTTTGTGGGTTTTGTGGTACAACAAAAATTAAAAAAGACACGAGCGTTTGTGTGCATGAACAGAAGTTTAAAAACAGTCGTGCACTTCTCATTTCCCAGAGTTGGTAATGCAAACATGAAATCCTGAATTAAGGAAGGTACAGCGTTTTTGAAATTTACATTTAAAGTATTTTGCTGAAAGAGGAAGTGAGGTCATACTTTCATGAAACGCCTGTTGAGGGCACGAAGTGGCACGAAGCGCGTGCACGTCTTCCCGTCTGATGACTTTTCCACTGTCAGAGGAGGTTTAGTCAACTTAGGGGAAATAGTCACGGGTAGATTTTAACATGAGGAAAGTGTCAATGTATAAATATAAACAATGTTTTATATTATGAGATTGTGGGTTTCCTTTCAACGTTTTCAGTTATTTCATTTTAGTTAAAGGAATTCATGGGGAAATTTGAATGGATGTTTACATCAAAGTTTGATAATTGTTCAGGTTTTACCAGAGAAAAAATAAAAACCTGCAAAGCTCATGAGCCATTTAATCATTTTAGCTACAAAAAAATGCATAACGTGGATTTCTAACATTCTTTTTCATTTCTGTACTGGAGCTTTTTTTTTTAAATAATAGATTAAGAAAGAACAAAATAATCAAACACTGAAGTATTTGCTTCACTGTCTTAATTTAGAGATTAGTTCAATAAGAGTTTTTTTTTTCTCCTCTTTACATAAATGCTTTATTCATCTGCAGATCCATGCTGTTCAACCAGAGACAAAATATTTGGCTCCATCACTATAGACATTTAAAGATGGGATGTATTTTAAATAAATTCACTGGTGAGCAGAAAGCAAAGTTATAACCACATGAATAACAGTTTTTAGGTTTAAAACTTGAGTGAAAGCTTCTCATTGATGTTAATGGAGAAATGTGTCAGTTTATATCTTGTTTGTTAACTTTTTATGCTCATTATCATGATACAGACAAAAGGGTGGAAAGATAAAAAATCAGATTTTTAACCTTTTTAATAAATTACATTGTTAAGATGTACATTGTTGAGATTTCCGTGCATCAGCATCTCTCCTGCTGAACATTAGGTTTTGATCTTAATGGCGTCTCAAGTGCTTTAAAGTGTTCATCGTGACGTTTTTCTTTTTTTTTTCCACTGGCAGTGAGGCTGTTGAAAGAGTGCTGAACAGCTTTCCGGTCTTATGGTCTCGCTCATGTAAATATGTTGCTCAACTTCCCCTTGGGGCCAGCCGCCTCAGCGTGCCCTAATCGACCTGCTTCTAGCCCGACGTCCTCAAAGCCAACAAAGAAGGAAAGAAGTCCTTCAGTGAATCTGGCAACTTGTGGATAACATTTATTAACGTATTCTGATATCTCTACTTTGACCGAAGCAGTCGCCGATGACCTTTCTGCAAATTATGATTGTGCAAAATGACATCTTTGCAAAAACACACATGCATAATTATCCCAGCTTTTACGTTAATCTGCCACTACAAAACCATAGCTTGCATTGATGCGATACTGAGGGCATGGCCTCTGTGCAGCACTCACCAGCACCACATTGAAGCGCTCCTCCAGCTCCTCCTCTGGGGGCATTGGCAGTTTAGGGGGAGCCGGCTGCTTCTTCTGCAGCGTCGGAGCGGGGTCGCTCATTCCCGAAGCTCCTCCGACTGAGTTTCTGGACTCTCGGCCCTCGGACGGTTCCTGCTCCAAGCCCCCCGCGGCCGCATTCCCCATCACTAATCTCCACAAGTAATCCAGGAGGAAAGCTGTACTCAAACCCTTTCTCCTGAGAAATTGGTGTATTCCAAAACAGAGTGACACAAAAGGGGATCACTCGAAATGACAAGAAAAAGCAGGACTAAATCAAAACGTCAAGACTCTGCTCTACTGAATCTGCCTTGGTCCTGAGGACAGGGTGGGTGGGTGATGAAAGAAGGTCGCTCGTCCACATTTCTGTCCTATCTCTCTGTCTCCAAGTACCTCTGACAACAAGGTTGCCAGCCTTGTTGGGGCCTGCTGGGCTCTAAGAAAAGCCCCACCTTAGTGTCACTCGCTATTCTCTACACTTGTTGACCGAGAACTCCTCTGGTAAATGAGTACACGGGGCTGCGTGTGTGAGAGGAAGGAGAGGGGAGTGTGACACATTCTGTAACACTAACAGAAACCACAGACGCACAAAAGCAGAAGAGCAACTTCCTGTGCATGACAGCAACCCGTAAGCCGAGGGTGGAGGACAGAGTGGAAGATGAACACGGAAACTGATTGACGGAGTGTGCAAGAAGTAGGAGATTGATGAGAGAGAGAGAGATATGGTTGCACAGGAATGAAATAAAGCAGAAAGAGTGGCCAAGGTTAAAGAAACATATGTGGGTGCAGATGTAAAATGAATCAAAGGAAACTTTCTCTCGCTTTACCACTTCACTACACTATTCATTCTCTTGAAGGTTGCTTAACTTGCATTGGGCAACTTTTGTTTTGGTCACTTTCCTTGAGGCCAGGTTGATGTGGAAGACAGGTAAGTGTATCTACAGGCCAGAAAGAACTGTCCAACAGCGCCACTCTGTGTTTGAGGCCGTCTACTGCATGTATGAGTGCTGCATTCGAGGTTTCCTCGGAAATTACTACTTCCTACTCTTTTACTGTACTTTGTGAAGAAATTAAAATAAAGCTAAGATGTTTTTTCCCTGACATATCCTCCAGTGAAACACCCTTACAATTAGCTGTTTAATGATGCAACCTATCTTTTTATGATAATTTGGGCACACGAATTACGTCCCTCGGGGTAACTGATTGTTAAATTAGCCGTTGACGCAATTTATCAATACATGACCAACACTTTTCCAGCTGACACTGGTAAAAGTGTTGGTCATGTATTGATGAATTGCGTCAATCTGTGAGAAATCTTTATTTATTTGTATTTATTTGGCTATATGAAACAGGGAGATCAGATGTCTGTAATGGTTGTCAAGCAGAAGAGAACGGAGATTTACGAGGAGCACGCGAAGGCAGCACGGCTACTCGTTATTTTACGTTGCAAGATGACTGACCCGACGACGTCGCCAGAGGATCACTGGAAAGTAAGTAACCGATGTCATTAAGTCAGTTAAGGTCAACTTTTTCTCCTCAGACTGGTTCGTACGTCTTCCGTGTGCGAGCGACGATAAATGCCAAACAATGTGAAGTCCAGTAGTTTAAGTTTGGCTGCCGTTAAGAGCAGCAGGGCTTTGTTAGCTCCACAGCTAGCTAAGGTTAGCTAGGGGAAACGTCACGGAGCGCGTTAAGTAAACAACTCTTCCCGAAGAAGAGCTTCTCGTGTTACTCGTTTGTGCCTAAAATAGATTTGTTTAGTTTTTTCGCTTTTCTTTCTTTCTTTGTTTTCTTTCAAACATGCACGTGGATTGTATTGACTGGTTTGTCAGAGTGGTGCATGACATCTTCCATTAGTAAGCGTGTGCAGCCACAACACTTACAACACTGGTGTGGTATCAGAAAAGGTATATTTGTCTTTAGGTCTTTAGGAAACGTTGACTGGAGCTTTCCACTAGGCGATGCAACGCTATAATCGTTAAATCAATGTATATTCTGATATTCAGAATATATTAAAGCTATTTCCTGGTCCTCCTCCAATCAGAGTCCCCACAGTAAAGCAGTTCATTCTAAGCTTATAAAACTCCTAAAGAGGGCAACATTTTATATAGATTATATTCAGGCATCCTCTTTTAAAATGGCTCTTTTAACACTAAACATTTAACAAGACATGTTAATATTAAACACATTTCCAGGGTTTGGCCCCCTGAGGAACTATTGTGTTGAACAAACTAAATCTGTGATTGATGCTGCACACTTGAGTTGGATAAACTAGGCCGATGCTCAGTGGGAGTGTGTTAGCCTGCCTGTCAGGTGAGCTGTGTGTCTATTGTCATCGTATTTAGGGCAGCACGTGTTTCCCCTTTCTATACCAGCACCTCAGCTTCTATTTTCTCCTTTTTCCATCTTCTGTCTGGTGATGGCTGAGCAGACAGACGGCGCTTTCAGCGACAGCGGCTTTGACAGTGAGTATTCAGTCGGCTCACATCCCGTTGTTTGTCAGATCATGTATGATGACGATGATGATGACCTTGTGTTTGTAGTCTCCGAGATCGACATGCTAGCCTAACATATGGTAAAATCTTTGTCGTCTGCTGTCTTCAGCGTTCTTACGGTCATGAAAAACCTGGAAAAGTCATGGAATCTTAAAATGGTTATTTCCAGGCCTGGAAAAGTCCTTGAAAAAATAAAATCCCAAAAGTTTTGGAAATGTGTTATATCCATGTGTTCAAGACGTTCATTTACGCTGAGTTTGAAATAATTAAGATGCTTTTAAAAGAAAGACGCTCAAAATATAAACAGGCATCCATACAGGCATCTATATAAATGATTATTCTTTTAATCAAACTATTGTCTCATTCATTTGTGTCATTTAAGGTGTGCTGTATGCTTTGGAATCCTCATTGTTAGTTTAAATACTACATTTTCTACCTTTTTCATGAATACACTGAGATTTCACGAAATGTTTGGTCATGGAGATCCATTGGTCAGAATGTGTATGAACCCTGTGTCCTGCTCAGTAGGTTTCTTTGCTGAAACTACCAGAACGGGCTCAGTCGTGTCCCGGGCCAACAGCATCGGCTCAACAAGTGCCTCTTCAGTTCCAAATACAGGTAACATGTTTGTAACGCTGGGATCTGACATTTCTGACATTTTCCCTCCACTTTACCTTCCTTTCATGCATATACTTGTACTTTAAATCCGGTCAAATACTATATAAATCGCCTTTTAAAAGAATAATGGGCCGTATTTGTCACCTTTCAGTCAAAGTAAAAGATCGTTGTTAATCTGAGACATGACCTGCTTTCTTGTTTTGACTCCTGCTTCGTTAAAAAAGTAAAAACTTCTGTTGAAAAAAACCTTTTCTTTTGTTGAATACGTTCCAGTTTAAAGTGCGTTACAAAAATCTATAGAACTTAATTGAGGCACGAATCAGCTTCTCTGAATCCTGCTGACATGAAAAAAAGATCCAGTGGTAAATTTCTGCGATGGAAGAAAATGGATTGAAGCTCCGGGATATGCAATTTAAGAAAATCTATAAATTCATTTTACAGTCTCAGAATAAAAATACTGTTAAATCTTGATGAGACAAACTAAATTCTCATTATTTTTCTGAAAAGTTCTTCTTAACAGCAAAGTAATACATTGTGCATTTGTGAGTATTAGTGTCACTTTACTGGAATATATGACTTCAATATAATCAATATCTTGAAAAATATTGATATTCAATACCATTTTTGATGCCACAGGAAAAAAAGTGACAACATTTGAGAGGATGATATTTTAGATTAAGAAGTGAAATAAGTGTGTCTGTCATTTTGCTGCCGGAGAGAAGTGAGAGCATAAAGTCAGCTGGTACCTGTGTATAGACACTGCAGAAAATAAGTATTAAATATTCAGGATTGATGTATCAATACCTTGACTAATGTTGTCAAAAGGTCAGAGGCATGTTTCCTAATCTGAGTGTCAATATATTCTGGAATAGATGATGAAGACAGCGACTACAGACACGAGACGTCGTATAAGGACTCGTATCAAGATCGGCGGAGACGAGCGCACACGCAAGCTGAGCAGAAGCGCCGGGATGCCATCAAGGTACGGCTCCAATAGACTGCAAGTGGGTCTCTGTGACACACACACACACACACACATTAAAGTTTTAGAGTTGTTGTTTTGTCGTGTGCTTCAGAAAGGCTACGATGACCTCCAGTCCATCGTCCCGACCTGCCAGCAGCAGTCTGAATTTGCAGTGGGAGCCCAGAAGATCAGCAAGGCCACCGTGCTACAGAAAAGTAAGATGTGTTATACTTCCATTCCATCATATACGCTGATCTTAGTATTGCATATTTTAATGTTGTTTCCTCCCAGATTGTAAATAGGATTCTTTTCAGCAACACTATTTAAAACCAGGTCTATTCCTTGTAGTTAAGAATCATTAGACCGTATTTATTTATTAACACCTTCACCGTACGGTTTGTTAAGACATGCCACAGCGATAGTTAATGTAAATTATTATTATTACTAATGTGGTCATTCATTAAGATCATTAATGTTTAAGCCCTGAACTTTTTAATGCTTTTGCCGGTGTTTTCTGAAGCGGCCCCTCGGACGAGGACGTCCCGTCTGAGCAATCAATGCACTTAATGTGTTTTGTCATCAATTAGACGATTCCCAGATTACAGATCCGAGCTCGCGTTGCACAAAGCAGGCAACAAAAAAAGACGAGAACATCTATTTCAATTAGCAGGTTCAGATCAATGGAGTTCAATAGAAGATGGAGACAAACAATATCAGATTTCTGCACTGGTTCAAATGTCTTTATTGCGAGGGAAAGAGGAAGTGGCAGCACGTCTGGGGTTTGTAGAGAGACACCACCTCTTTAACAAAAGGAAACCTAAATCTGCGTGCAGTGAAGAAATCTCTGACGGATGCGTTTCTGTATTTGTTTGCAGCAATCGACTACATCCATTTTCTGCACAAAGAAAAGAAGAAGCAAGAGGAGGAAGCGTCTCTCCTGAGGAAAGAAGTGATGGCGCTGAAAATCATGAAAACGTGAGATAACGGTTCTCTAATGTTCTCTATAGTATAATAATGTATTCTATAGTCCCAAATGTTGACAAACTAAGACGTCCCTACTTGCTCTGCATCCAGAGTGATGGACAACAAAATAAATGCTTTGATTGCATTGCTGATTCAGCATAAAGTAAAAGTATCTAATGTTGGAAAAACGCAACAAAACATCCTCAAACAAAAGCTTAAAATGCTGCATTTGGGTTTTTATTTGAACTAGCTCAAGTTAATTCTTCATGAACCAGTTGTTCATATTTTGGGATGTCAGTAAAAAAAGTATTGACCTTTTCTGAACAGGAACTACGAGCACATCGTGAAGGCCCACCAGAACAACCCGCAGCCGGGGGAGGACCAGGTGTCGGACCAGGTCAAGTTCAACATCTTTCAGAGCATCATGGACTCCCTGTTCCAGTCCTTCAGCAGCTCCGTCTCCGTGAACAGCTTCCAGGAACTCTCCGCCTGCGTCTTCAGCTGGATCGAGGAGCACTGCAAGCCGCAGGTTGGGAGTGTTTGGCGCTTTGTGGACGTCTCTGTCCACGCTGAGATGATAACCGTCTGTGTGCTCCTTCCTTCCCTTCTTCCCCAGACGCTGAGGGAGTTCGTCGTCGGAGTGCTCCGGCAGCTCAACGGTCAGCTCTATTGATGGAGTGAAACCTCTGGACTTGACGCCCATAAATTGACTTTGGGTTTCCTCTGGCCTCTCAGGGTGAAGTTTAAAAAAAGAAAACATGTAAATACTTCAATCAGCCTCAGGCCACACCCCCAAGCTCCCACTGCGGGAGATGGATTGAGAAGTGTTTGAGATGGATCGTAAGTGTGCACAAACACACACAATGTATTTCAGCCTCAGCGGACGTTTCATTTCTCTTTAATATTGTTCAGCTCAGAAATACAGGCGACACACAAGAGCTCAGGAGTAAATGTGCCGGATACACAAGCGTGTATAGACTAGTTGTGGTTGCAATCTCTTAAGTTGCCTTTAAATAAATCCTTTAACAGATTCAGTGCAGAAACACTGAGCCATAACACTCCTGAACCGTAGCAGAAGCGGTTAAATCTGCAGGGTAACGGTCGTTCCTCCAGGAAGACGCTCTCTGCCTTTCATTACTGCTCAAACCAAACTATTCCACCTTTTTTTATTGTGACATAAAATACGTAATTAGCACAGTTGTGACAAGGAGACAAAGAAGGGACGACGATGTAGATTCAGGGCTCGTTGTGTCTATATGTATATACGTTTGATGAGATGATCAGATTGCCGTTTACGCTTCAATAAACATTTCATAAATGAAGTCCTCTTGAAATATCAGTGGTTTTAATGCCACCATGATTGATGCTGTTTACGTTGGTCGCTCGTGGTTTTTATGATCCATAGTTCATTGCAACAGTATGAACCACTATTTATCCTATCTATAGAAATATAATGAATAACTGTCCGGCTTAATTCACCCCAGCGGAAAACGATGAATCATAGATCTGGTCCTCATGTCTGTAAAATATCTTTAATGACTTTGGTTCTTTCGTTGGAGAAGTCCTGAACGTTTTAATAACTTTGAAGCAATACAAAGGATGATTAACAAAAGAGGGAAGACAAACATGTCAACCTTTTTATAAATACCTGAAGGTCACGAATAACAGTAAAAAACAAAACGTAAAAGGTATTAAGAACTTGAACATGAATAAACAAAGAACGTACAGCTCTCAAAATATGACGAATTCATTGAGATTTTCATCATTTAAAAAAAAAAAAAAAGAGAAAAATAAACCAAAGTTGCCTAAAAGGCAACAAACATCCGCCAGTGTTGTCTGTTGTTGTGACGTCGTGTTGGGGTCTCAGATGTTTTTGTTTCAATGTTCTTTCAATTACAGTTTAAGTTGTTTTTGCTATTCAACTTTTATTTAAGATGTACCTTTTGTTAAAGAGAAAAGCCATAAATAAAGAATGTTCTGTGGCTCAGACCGCTCCGATGTGTAATCTATACTCTTCCTCTCAAGTACTCGGAACAAGCACCTTACAGTCCTCATCGGTCTCCACTCCGACCTCGTCCTGCAGGGGAAGCGCCCGTTAGCTTCTCTTTAACACGTCAAACCCAAACAAGTAGTGGCGTGAGGTTTTATGAGCTAGTTTCACTCACCAGGAACTGCTTCTTGCTCTTCGGATAACCCTCCAGGATGGAATCCATCATGTCGGAAGCCTGAGGAAAACAGTTTGAGGATTTAGTGGCAACAGCGTTTGTCGTTGCATAACAACAACGGATGTCTTTCTAACAAGTCTACAAATCCATTCTCATCTTTTATCTGCTTGTGAAACTCGTCCTGTATGGTTGATCTATATTTATTTAAACTTAAATATGTGGCAGTACACAGGATACAAGTTGTTTTGTGGCCCTCATTACAAATACATATTTGTATTTGTTTATCCGTGGATTATTTCCCGTTTAGTCTATAAATGTTTTTAAAAAAAAAAATAGTGAAACAATGCTTTTCACTTTAAATGTGCTTCTTTTGTCTGGCTTAACAGTCCAAAACGATAAGATATTTCATTTATTGACAAACAAAAACTGCAAATTGTCACATTTGAGAAGCTGGAACCAGAAAATGTTTGTCATTTTTCCTTAAACATTGTCAATGGATTATAAAAATAGTTTGTTAGTCGACTAATAAATCAATAAACTAATCATTAAGGCTTTATATACTTTACCAATCTCTTCCTCTTTTTCCACTCCTTCACGTAAACCTCCCGGTCTTTGTAAACCTGTAAATTAAAATATGAGTATTGTACCACCATACATTATTAGTATCGTCTCTAGGTTTCTTAGATGTAATTAGAAAACATAAATGCATCCCAAACCTTCTCCTTCTCCTCCGGTGTGACGTGATTTCTGGCCGACTTTATCTTCTCCAAACGCGCTCTGTACCCCGAACACTCGGCTTTCAGCTCCTGGATCTCTGACGTCATTTCCTCCGTCGTCAGGGAGCTGCTGAGCTCCTTCAGCTCTGTCGGGGGAGTCACGTAAATGTACACGGCATCCCCCTTTTTCATAATGCAGTGCAACAAAAATCGTCCCTTAAAAGGACCAGTGCGTCGAATTTAGGGGGATCTATTAGCAGAAATGAGCAGAGGTGTATTCATTTGGATGCAATCTGCAACCTCACCACTAAATGTCACTAAATCCTACACACTGCTCCTTAACACTGACGTCGGGTATATTTTACCCGACATAATGTACCCGATAAAAAAATACTTCATCAAAATATATTAAAATACAACTATACAAGGCAAATTGAAGTA